>NC_083318.1:35026064-35326064 GCF_963455315.2 Globicephala melas
AAATGTATTAAGATAAACTTTCACAATAACTGGAATCAGCTTTCCAACTTCTAATCTTGTGTCTGCACTTTTTCCCCCTCTCGTCCTATGAGACTTACTATCTACTGCTCACTTCTTTGTCCTTTTTTATTACCTGTCTTCCTGAATTTCTCATAAACCGTTGGCTCACCTCAAACTCACAGTTCTTCCTTTTCAAAATTTGTTCCCTTAATCCTTGTTTTCCTTGGTAGCACTCCAATGTCTTTGAAAATTTTTTAACTTATTTCAGCCACTTTTTAAATTGTTCTCAGTGAGGACATTGGACTTCATCATTCTTAGAATTGTTATAAAACATAAAATTTTATTGAATGAAATTTAAGAAAAACTAAATAAATGAAAATATTAATATATACCATAATCGCAGACTGAAGCATTCAATATTATGAAGATATCAGCTTTCCCCAAATTCATATTTAGATTTCTAAAATATATGCAGAAGTTCAAAGGCTAAGATACTGTTGAAGAAATAGGAAAAGATCAAAGATATCTTAGCAAGTTTCAAGACAGGGCATAATATGAGCTATAGTTATGAAGATAGTATAGTATTTGGAACTAGGCCCATGAACTTAAATATTGACTATAAAACTCTCTTACATGTGTATGGAAACTTCATTTATGACAGACACCTTATTGCGAGATCAGTCAGAAAGGGGACTTTTCAGTAAATACTGCTGACAAAATTGAATATCTGTTTGCAAAATAATGAGATTGAAATCTTGCACCATACCATACATAAAAAGCAAATTGAGGTGAATTATAGTCCTAATATGAAAGTCAAAAGTACTTAACTTTTAGAAAATGATATGAAATAATATCTTAATGACCTCTATCTTGGTATGTTTAATTAAAAAATGAACATGCAAAAAGTCCCAAATCAAGATTTTTTAATCAATATATACCATAATGAGAGATAAAAGGCAAGCTACAACTAGAAAATATTTAAGACACATACAAGGCTAACATCTACAAGTCTGTGAAAAAAGACAACCCAATGAAAAATTGGGCAAAATATTCCAGTAGATATATACAGAAGAGATTCAAATGCTTACTGAACATATGAAAAGGTAAGTACTCAATCTCATTAGAAATTCAGGAAATGCCAATTCAAACCACAAGTAGAATATATTTCACATTTATGAGGATGGTATATAGCCACACAACTCAAGCGGCCATATGGGGAAGTCAAGGCAGAGTGTAGACAGAGAGAGGCAGGACCCGGGGCACACGCCTTCACTGGGGTCTGTGCAAGTGCCTTTGGGTTCCTGGGCTAAAGCCAGTTTGGTGAATTCAAACCGGAAAGAGCGAGATTTTGGTAAGTTTCACAGGGGTCCTATTTCAGGGGCACACAAGGAAAAGCCCTGGAAAGCAGAGGACTTACTTATCACAAGGGCAGTTGGCAGGTCATATCAGAAACTTGTATTTACTTACGACTCTGCAGGCTGTTATCTAGGGCATGTGCTCATGGGAGCAGCTAGTGTCAGTTCAATGCCTCTGCAGGCTACTTGGCCACGCAAAGTGGATGCCAAGGCAGCCATATTATGGAGTAGTTTAGCTAAACTCTCAACAGTCCATCCTGTGATGCCTTGGCATCAAGAATAGCAATCATTAGTGTAGCGAATATGTTAAAGGACATAGGTATTGTCTTCTGAAGCCATCGTAAGGCGCATTTAACCAAAACAATAACGATGATGCCTTTGATGATTAGACTCTACTGTTTGAAATCCTGTTCTCAGTCATGGTCCCCTGGCAGATGTCGAGAGCCATGGGAACAAATCAGGGATCTCAGAGAGTGTGAGGCAGGGTCATGGGGTACAATGGGGGTTATGAATAAGATGTGGGGAGGAGTGGAGGTGGCAATTCAGATATCTGCCATACCCATTAGCAGAGTGGACCCATATTACATCAGGCCATGGGGGGAGTAGACAGCACTCACTGACTGGTCATAGAGATGTGGCATCCCCTCATCCCAGCTTTACTAAAAGGGATAGTAGGGCTTCCATGGTGGTGCAGTGGTTGAGAGTCCGCCTGCCGATGCAGGGAACACGGGTTCGTGCCCCGGTCCGGGAGGATCCCAGATGCCGAGGAGCGGCTGGGCCCGTGAGCCATGGCCGCTGAGCCTGCGCATCCGGATCCTGTGCTCCGCAACGGGAGAGGCCACAACAGTGAGAGGCCCGCGTACAGCGAAAAAAAAAAAAAAAAAATTGTGCACCTGAGAGTTTCAGGTGTCCTTTGAATCATTTATTATGCACTTTCATTTTCATGAACATCATTATTAAGAGAAATTAGTAATCTCCAGGACGATTTCTTGGAAAAGAGTTATTTTCCTCTTCATCCATGACTTTTTCTCTTCTACCCATCCTCCAACATTCCTCTTCTCTCACTTTAATTTTTTTCCCCTTAGGGAGCTAGCCAGATCACCCTCTAGTTCTGTGCTAAAGCTCCTTGCTCTTGCCTGACCTGGCCTGGTTTTTTGCATGACCATGAAAATGAATAGACCTGCTATACCAAGTCTGTGACTGATGATGTAGCATTCATACCCCATACCTGATCCCCACATCCATAGCACATATACCATTTAAAACAAAATCTGGGGGCTTCCCTGGTGGCGCAGTGGTTGGGAGTCTGCCTGCCGTGCAGGGGACACGGGTTCGTGCCCCGGGCCGGGAGGATGCCACATGCCGCGGAGCGGCTGGGTCCGTGAGCCATGGCCGCTGAGCCTGCGCGTCCGGAGCCTGTGCTCCGCAACGGGAGAGGCCACAACAGTGAGAGGCCCGCGTACCGGAAAAAAAAAAAAAAAAAAAAAGCGATAGTAAATAATTGCCTCCTTTGCTCCCAAACAAAATTCTGGAAGGCTCCCTGGTGGAAACATGTGCCCCAGGGAGACAGACCTTTTCGGGATGGCAAATTGATTTTATCTGGCCACTGCCGCCCTCTGCTGGAGCTGGTAGGTATGCAACACTTTCCCTGGACTCCCGGTGGTCGCTCCTTCCAGTAATGCTGTTTCCCATCATGTAATCTTTTTCTCGACCAGGTATGTACTCCTCCCCTATGGCCATCAGCCGTTATAGACTCAAATCAAGGTACCCATTTCACCTCCCAAGCAGTTCAATCCTGGGCTCTAGAACATGGAATCTTGTGGAATTTCCATCTGGCTTACTTGCCCCAAGCAATCGGATTTACAGAAAGGCACAATGGCTTACTCAAAGACATGCTCCTCAAGCTTTTAAACAATAGATGGTCCCCTAAACGGGCAGAAGCTTTACCCCAGGCTGTAATACTGCTTAATTCCTGGTCCTCAGTTCTCCAATCCCCACACACCAACTAGTGGTCTTCTCTAAAGATTCTCCTGTTAAAACTGACAGGGAACCCCTTTGGCATTAGAGAAGGCATCATTCACGTCTGCTTACTAGGTAAATGCTCCCCTTACCATTTTGGTTTTTGGTAGTCTCACCATCTTCCACATACTTGCAGCCTGACTGAGGGCAGATTGAACAGTAATAGGCTCTCTTATAATAGAGAACCCAAAGGGACAAACCTTTACCAAATAGCTTAGACAGCATGATTATACAGATTTACTGACCCAGACATGCTTTAGAAATATGGTACCAATAGACACATCTGGCTTAATTTGTACTGCCTTTAAATTTTTACCTGCTTTGCTTTGTAAGCTGTATGAAGTTTATTTGGGGGAATTTAGCGGAGTTACCTGGAATTATGGTGACTTGGGCTCTTGTGTCCAAAAGAGCCAGAAATGTCAGATTATCGCTTTTGTCCTTCCAGAGTGGTAAATGGGCAATTGTCCTTGGGAGGTGGGATAAGCTCTGGGGAGCTGTGAATCCCTAGGGTAATACTCTAGGGGTCTTTTAAAAGGTTATGCATTTTGGGGTCCTTGGAAATACCGGCAAGTTGATTTATTTCTGTGGTGGTGAGTAGTAGCTCAGAGCCAGTACTAAATACTGTCAACAGCCAGTCCACCCTTCTTCTCCTACTCTGTAAAGTCTTTAAAAATATCTTGACTCTTGAGATGCATAAAGTTTAGAGTTTCAGTTTTTAACTCTCTATTATCCCCACTGATTTGACCTTAAGAATTGTCACTGGAAAGACCTGCAGTGGACTTGTAGGTGGCCGTGTCCCCCTCCAGTGTGTCCCAATTGACCTCACTGGGATTGGGATCAGCCTCCACTAGTACAATGATGGCAGGATCATTAAGGCTGGCTCCTGGAGCATGGAACCAGTGTCTTGACATGTTGGGCCTCTGCAGTGTAGAGCAGCTCCTGGGCTGCTTCTGTGGGCATATTTCATTTAGGGACGAAGCTAACTTCCACACAAAAGGGATGCCAAAACAGCAATATTATGGAGTAAAATTAGCCAAGCTCTCAACAAGCCAAAATCTAACATTATCAAGTATCAATGAGAATAGAAAAATAGAAATACTTCAACATTGATAGAAGAAACATAAATTATAGAAGTCTTGGGAAAATGGTTTGTCATTATGTAATAAATTGAAAATCTGCCTATTCTATACGTAGACAATTCTCTCATAGATATGACCTGAAAAAAATTCTGTCCCTGTCTTCTGGATACGTATACAAGATTATTCACATTAACATGTTTTAGAACAGAAAAAAGAAAACTGTAGAAAGCCCACATATCTACCAACAGTGGGATGACTAAATAAATTACGGCATAGAGAATGCTATACAACAAAAATGACTGAGTCATAGCTAAATGTACAACTTGGAAGTTTCTCACCCACAAGTTGAGTGAAACAGAAAATTACAAAAGACAACAAAACTATGATTACATTTACATGAATTTAAAACATATATAAATAAAATTATCAGTAACTGTACAGAAATAACTATCACAAAAATCAAGATGGCAATTAGCCTTTATGGGGATGGGAGAAAGGCAAAGGGATGCTTCTTGAGTCCTAGCAATTTTCTCTTTCCTGATGTGAGTATTGGTTAAATGAATGTCAGCTTAAAGTTTTACATACCTGTTATATGTATTTTATGTATGTATGATGTATTTCATACTAAAATATTTTTAAAAAGCTAAGGTACTTTTCCTTTGAATAAAATATTGCATGTCTAGTAATTTAGCCTAGACTTTCACAAGAGTGGAAAATATATATACAAACATTGCAGCAGTTTTGTTAATGACAAACAATTGGAAGCAATATCTATAGAAGAAGTGTTATGTTGACTATTTCATGGTACAGCTGTATTTAGGTTGATATTAGAAGAGAAAGTTTATCTGTGCTGATATAGAAAGATTTCTAGATACAAAAAAATCATGGTGCAGAAATAAATAAGTGTGAAGATGTATTTGTGTATGGTATGTTTCATTGCAGTTTTTCTGGAAAGATATATCATTATCTGCTTTTTCTTCTCTTCTTCTTTCTTCTCTCTGCCCTTGGAGGCTGTTCAATATAGGTTAAATCAATGAACTTCCTTGCACTTTGGCTTCTTATTGAATTTGATCAAAGGGGATCCTGGTTGGGGATCCAAGAAATGAAGGAGAGTGAGTTCAAGATGTGTGTTCCCTGGTTCCTTCCTCATCTCAGGCTCCCTGAGTTTTAGGAACTGCTACCTCTCCTCTTCAGATTTCTGTGTTGTCTTTTCCCATTTCCTTACAACTCAGCTACACTCTTGCAAATAGACCCTTTATTAAGCCCTTTTCAAATTACTGTAATTTGATTGTGTCATTTTTTTTCATGCTGCAACCATAATAAACATTTAGTACAATCATACTAAGGACCATGGCACTATTCAAAAGAATAAGCAAAGACCATTAATTCTATTAAAGAACACTTTCCAAGATATATTGTTAATGGGGAAAAAAGGCAAGTGAGGAATGGTTTAATTCCAGTCATATTAAACTATTATGTTTTCAGACCTAACTATGTAAATATAATAATGCTTTGATATACTACCTGGTAGGTTTTGTTGTTTCTGTTATTTTATGCTATACTGTGATTCTTCCCTTAATAGTGGCTAAGAACTTCTATGCTTCTTCATTCATTTAAAATGCTTCACATATAACAAAGTTTTTCTGAATAAACAAGTCAATCTTGGCTTTTTAATTTGAAAAGCCTGAGTCCCTACACACTCATGACCAAAAGAACTCAGACTTTCACCATCCCCCTTCTATGAAAACATTCTAGGAACTGGGAAAGGATGGAAAGTTAGGAGAATTTGGATGGTAAAAGTTTCCTGAACTAGGGCTCTGTGGTTGCATCTTTTTCAAAATGATATAATTACCAGACATGTTTAGCAAGTCTTAGGATAGAAGTGATCTTTAGCCATTTCCAGGGAAGTTCTCCCCCAAAACAAGATCTTAATTGACTTCTACTCAGTAGAGTATGAAAGTAATGAAAATACCTATTTAGTTAAAAGAAAACAAAAACAAATCTGAGACAACTCTGAAGCATTGTCTAGGACCATAGCATAGGGTTTGGAGTAGTTGTAAGTTTCCCGTCATTCATTTGTTCATTTTAAAGGACATTTATTGAAGGCTTTCCATTTGCCAGACACATTACTAAAGGCTTAGAATATAGTAATGAATGAGATCACTTGCCTTCACAGAGTTTACATTGTAGAGTTGGAAACATATGATAAACACAGTAGAACATAAAGCACGTTATATTAGTGAAAACTTCTAAGGGATATATCAAGTATTAGCTACAGAGGAACAAATTTTTAGATAGGGCAGCTATGGAGCATCTCAGTGAAGAAAGTGACTTTTGAATGAACACTTTAAGGATATCTGTGTGAGGAGCTTTGTGAGCAGAAAAAAATAAAGAAGCAATAGAAAGGCCTTAAGGTAGAAGCACATCTGGTGGGTTCACGGAACCAGGAAGAGACTAGAGTTCTGGAGCAGAGTGAGCAAGTGGACAATAGAAGATGATGAGTCATGTGGGTAAAGAGACCAGATCACGAGGGCTTTGTGGATCATCGTAAGAACTTAAGCTGCACTCCGGATGAGGGGAGGAATCCATTGGAAGGGTTTAAGCAGAGGATTCGCATATTTGGCTCCTGCTTTAACAATTGCTCTGACTGATTATAAAATAGACTGTAGGGAAAAGGAAGTTAGCAGGAGAATGGCTAAGAGATCATTGCAGTTATTTAGGTGAGAAATGTACCCCAAACCAGAGCGGATATGACAGAGAACAAGTAGAAATGGAGAGAACTTGAAAATGAAAATGAGGGGAGGCCTGGGAAAGATCTCAGTGAAATGAAGGTCAAAGACTGGATGGAAATTAGGATTCTTTTGTGGATGCAGGTGTGCCCAGGTGACAGCACTCAGCTCTGCTCTTGATGCCTTGATACCAAACAGGTATCTGACACTACCCCAGAGGAAGGGTTGAGGAATTTAGAACCAATGGAGATTAGGTTTCTAACTGGGGCACTTTATACAATTTTAGTCCAATTACAGAAAATAAAAGTTATTTTTCTTTTATACCTAAATTTGTGAATGGAGATTTATATCTGATATGTGTATGTATTTGTGGTCTGTGTCTAAGACTTCAAAAAATGTCTAAACGTATTTTAAATTGTCAGAAATGTTTACCTGAGGGTTAGACAGTGGAATTGTTCAGGGAATGAGAAGATCTGAAAAAAGTTGGATAATGCAGGAGAATTTTTATTTTTTACTAGATTTTTACAAGGCTCATGTAAGAGTTTTATAATTTAAAAAGAAAAAGTTTAAAAAACTAAACTATAGTTTTCTAGTGTGTGTTGTAATGGTTCTATTGCTAGATTTACCTTCTTTAAAAATTAGTATTCTACAAGTGGGTATCACATACTCTGCAGATTTGAATACATTCCAAGTTACTTAGATATTTTTTCAACTAAATATGATTCGAATTTTGCCCAGTTACATGTTTTTCTCATTAACTCTTATTGCCCTGAGCATCCTGTTCCTATTATAATTGTTGTCAATGACTGAGGCAAAGTAGCTATTGAAATTCAACCCGCACCTTGACACATTCTGCTTTTGCTCACGTCCCTGAAAAGTAGTGAGCCCACCCTTCCTTGCCCGTGCTTCGACTTTGTAATGGCTTCTAATCTCTGACATGCTTCTCTTTATATCCTTTGCTAATGGTAAACTGTTATAGCTTTGCTGTTTTATACAGCCCCTGGATGCCCTTACTAATTATCTTTTTTCTCTGAGCATCATTTTTTTTAAACTCACATTTATTCTCATTAGATGATTGCCTTCCTTCTGTTATTCTGTTGCTTTTTTTTTATCTGCTCCTTAAGTAGAGAGGAAATCTTAAAAAAGAATAAAAATAATACATTTTCCGGGGAGAAATTTCTTTCTTCTTTGTTTCTTGGGTGAAAAAATGTAGATTTATTTGGTTTTCTTGAAGGGCTAGGTTCCCTTTCCTATGCATTGCCTTTCAAGTCAGTGAGGCAAGCTTTTCTCATTTTGTACCCCACACCATTCTTGTGACTTGAAACATCAGTAAGAAATACTCATATGGTGGTGAGGAGAACGGTAATCTTGTTGTGAATGAAAAAAATAGTAAAGCCATGGCGGGGAAAGGGGTTTTTTGAGCTGCTTATAAGTTAGTACAGTGTGAAGTTTGGATTCTCACTCACAATGCCTTCTAGGCCCTTCCAGTCTTTTAGGAGAAGGAAAAAGGGGGTAAAAAAAGAACCTGGAACAGGCTGGTATTATAAGGGTATTCTGTTCTCTAGCCACAATGCACAAAACCTAAGCAGGGTGTAAGGAGTTGGAAGACCCCAAACAACTTAAATAGACTAAAAAATGAGGGGGTTTGAAATTTTTCCTATGTACCTGGCTATGTATGTAATCTTATCCACATAACATTTTCCACTTGTTATGATATCATATTACATATAATATATATATTATATTTTTTACCTCTCTATGGTTATTTACTTTCATTTGAGAACTTCTAAAATAGCTGTTTTAACTTTGATAAATAATATTTAATAATTTTCAATTAATGTAGAAGGCCAAGTAGGAAGGTACTTTCATAGAAGGGTATGTAATATTTTAATGGGCATTAGATTTTAAAGCTGTTTTAGGTTTACAGCAAACTTGAAGGAAAGTACAGAGAATCCCCACATACTCCTGCCTCCCAACATGCACAGCCTCCCCTACTATCAACACCCTCACCAGAGCGCTACATTTCTTGTTAATATAATTGATAAACCTACATTAACACATCATGATTACCCATAGTCCAGAGTTACATTATGGTTCACTCTTGGTGTTGTACATTCTATGTGTTTGAACAAATATAAAATGACATCTATCCATCATTACAGTATCCTACAGATAATTTCACTGCCCTAAAACTCATCTGAGCTCTGCCAGTTCTTTGCTCCCTCCCCACTAAACTCTGGCGATCATTGATCGTTTTTACTGTATCCCTTGCTTTGCCTTTTTTTCCAAAATGTCTCATAGTTGGAATCATACAATTAGTAGCCTTTTTCAGACAGGCTTCTTTTAATTAGTAATATTTATTTAAGGTTCCTCCATGTCTTTCTGTGGCTTGACAGCTTATTTCACTTTAGCACTGAATTCCATTGTCTGGATGTACCAGTTTATTTATCCACTCATCTACGGAGGGACATCTTGATTGCTTCCAGGTTTTATCGATTATAAGTGAAACTGTTATAAATATCCGTGTGCAGGTTTTTGTGTGAACATAAGCTTTCAGCTCATTTGGGTAAATACCACAGAGCATGATTGCTGGATCATATGATAAGACTATGTTTAGTTTTGCAAGAAACTGCCGAACTGTGTTTCAAAGTGCTGGACCATTTTACATTCCCACCAGCAAGGAATGAGAGTTCCTGTTGCTCCACATCCTTGCCAACATTTGGTGTTGTCAGGATGTTTTTATGAGAGCTTCTTAAAGTACATTTATTTTTCCTTCCTCAATGTTAAGTGTTTCCCTCTAGTGAACAGACATTTTTTGTCAGTGTGGTGAAGGGAAAAGAATGAGTGCAGTGTCACCAGCGTCCATGCTGGTGAAGAAGCTGTGGCCGAGCTTAGCAATGTCCAATAGAAAACACCTGAATATGTAAATTTGACTTAGTAAAAACACTCACCCCTGCTGACTAGTCTCATTTTAAATTAAACACCATGAACTTCAGGTGGGCCCATGGTGCTTCTGGACCATCCTCCTACAATTTTCCGAAACTAAGGAAAGTTTCTCACTCTCCCAGATAAGTATTTTAAAACTTCCCTCTATTTTCAAACCCCCAACACCATTTCCTATTTCTCTTTCTCTGTTAAGGACGTTGCATCTGATTGCTTAGAAACAATCAGGGGAGAAATCTTACATTCTCCAGTTATCAAGTGTAACACCAATCCTCATCTGAATGCGTATACCTAAATTCCTCTCAGTTTTTCTAGGTGAACTGTCTATGCTTGTATATAAGGCCACATTCTCTTTTGGGCACTAGAGTACTTTTCAGATATTCAAGGATTTTACTTCTATATGTGTCCCCATTCTCTCTATCTTGAATCATCAGTTTTTCCTATTCTGATAAGTCTTTACAGGTGGTGTGTGTGTGTGTGTGTGTGTGTGTGTGTGTATAAAATATATAATATAACTATATATAATATATATTATATTTCAAGTATATACATACACTTATATATAAGCATATATATATATCTTTACAAGATATATATAAAGCTATATGTTATAGAGATATATATTTCCCATCTTAAACAAAACAAAACAAAGCTCCTCAGTCCCACACGCCATTTCAACTACCCTGCCCTTTTGCAGCAAATTCTTAAGAGAATTGTTAATAGTAGTAGTCAGTTTTCAATTCCTCTTTTTTCCTTCTCTCTTGAACCTACTCTAACCCAAGCTTCTAGCTTTATAGCTTCATGAAAAATGCTCTTTTCAGAGTCAATTACCTCTATAATGCCCAGCCCAATGGTCAAATTTCAGCCCTCTTTTTGTGTAAACTGTAATTAACACAGCACAATCTCACTTTCTTGAAATACGTTCTGCATTTGGCTTCTGCTTATCTTAACTCTCTCTTGGTTTTCTTTTTACCTTAATGGCCACTCCTTTTCAGTCTCATTCATGGCTTATCTCATATCTATCAGACCTCTAAAATTTGAGTTCCCAGATCTATGATCTCTTTCCTTTCCAATCAATACTTCTTTTGTTATCTCCTCACTACCTTCGTATCTCTACCAAATTGTTGTCAGATTATCAGAGAAATTGTCCTGGACCACACTATCTAAAATAGACTTCTATCCCAATCCCATCACTCTCTCTCCTCTTACAATCTTCAGTTGTTTTTTTCTTACCTCTTTATTATTCATCTTAACACTCACCACCACCTTGTGAGTCATTCTAGAAAATAAACTCATAGACTATATAAACTATAATTTACTATTGAATCATTTGATTTTTTATTATCCCCTGGCCTATGGTTGTCATGTAATATATATTTATTGAATAATTAATACAGTATTTGCTGAAACATCTTCCCAGACTTCCTTGAGTCTTCATTGAGTATGAGTCCAAGCAATCTGGAAAATGTTGCCCTGTCTTCTACTCACTCAAAAAAAGTTCCGTTTTCTAAAGAAGACAATTGCTCACCATTGCTCTGGTAACCACCTTTAGTGAAGATGGTCATTGAAATGGGCATCAGCCTGGTCTCTCACTATTCTCCTTTCACCCACTAGAAGACCTTACAAACAAAGGGGAGAGCAAATGATATGGAGACCTGATGACCCAGATACTATATGTGAGACTCAAAGAGCTGTGACATATGGGTGCTTGTGATCACATGTTTTATTATTGCTAAGGACACTTAAGAACCACTTCCCTAGACCAAAGAGAAGATCTTATTTATGGCATAAGTTATGTTATGAGAACTTCAGTACTTGGACAGTTCATTGTTTGGGTTGAAGAAACACTGAAGAGGCCAATGGACACAGATTGTAGCCAGCCAGATGTGGGTATAGGAGATGGCTAGAAAAGTTTAACTCAGACCTAACCCATGTCTTCATAGATATCCAAATGGTTGATTCTCTGGTAGTATCTCCAGGAGACACAGCCCTCACAGGACAACATAATCATGTATGTACTCATCACCTAAGATGTAAAAACAAACAAATAAAAAAAGACTGAGAAGATGAAGATGAAATTTAGAGGGAAATGACTCAGGAGCTACAGATCAGTTGAAAGTAGAGTGTCCTGGAGTAGCTGAAGAGTCCTGGGAAGTTTCTTTCTCTCTACTAACCCCAATATTTCTTTATTCATTCACTCAACACATAATTATTGTTTATCTATTATGTGTCTGTCATTGTTTTCAGGCACTGGGAATAGAGAAAATAAAATAGGAACAAAATCTTCTGATTTTAAGGAATTTACTTTCTATTGGTAAGAACAGACAATTAAAAATAATCTCATTATTCTAGATGAAGATAAATGCTAAAAAATAAAACAAAGCAGAAGTAGAGGGATGGGTGTGGAAATGTGTGAGTAAAGACCTCCTTACAACTAACATTTGAGTGGCGACTTGAAGGAAGTGGGGGAGTGAGCCATGTGAATAAATGAGTGAATAGGATTACTACATGGAACACTAAGGCAGCTTAGGGTAATTTCCCACTGACTTGCAATTTTTCTATTTCTAGTCACACAGCAACTCCTCTATTGAGATAGTTCATTAGTGATAGCAATGTGCTGAGAAAAAGTGGTATTAGAAGTTTTACTTTCATTGTTCTTGAGAGCAAAATCTTCAGATGGCTACATGTAGAAAACATTGGTTTCTGGAGACTCTTTAGATGCACAGAGCCATGATGTAAAGTAATATATCTATGGATCATTTTCTTTGTTACCTTTCCATAAAATGAACTTCTAATCATTGTCAAGCTGAAATGAGGCGTTGTTTCACCACTGACATATGATTGTGTTATATGAATTCAGGTATGCATATTTTCAGGGAATATATTAAAAACACAAGAATATATTAAAAACACAAGAAATTTGCTTCCATAAGCCTACATATAGACAGAAATCCAAAGGTTTAAATTACATCATCAAGTCTGCTCACTAGCACTGTCTCTTGGCTTTGCTTTCTTATGTTGTGGCTTTATTTTCAAGCAGCCTCTTTCTCATGATGACAAAATAGTTGCCATCAGCTCTAGCCTTATATTCTACTTCTCAGCGTGCTCAGTAAAATAAAAAGAACACTCCTTCCCTGTTAACTCCAGCAAGTGTCTAAGAATTAAGTCTTGGGCTCTGATTTCTCTGGCTTAGATTTTGTACCCATCTCTGAAACAATTACTATGGCAAGGAGGTACAGTGCTTCAACTGGCTGGAAATATATGCACTTAAGATAAGCTACATCAAAATTCTTGGACTGAGAATGAATTACTTTTGGTTCCAAGGGAAACCAGGTGCTTTTACTGGAAGGGTTAATGTATGCAAGTAAATAGATGCTCATACTCTTACCCTTGGTACATTATATACAGAACACTATTCCCCAGAACCTAATGGGCCCAAAAGATCCCCCTCTCTCACCCCCCCCCACATACTCACATACACACAAACACATGCTACCACCTCCCTACCAGCATCCTTTTACTATCTCCCCATTTGTTTCTAGGAGTGGAAACATATGATTACATGTCAAAATACATCTAATTTAAGGGTGAGAATGGAAAAGGGAGAGAATTATCATTATGAGTTCTTCAATATCTCAGCCCTCAAGTAGTAAAGGAACCATGCCATAATATTTGGTAGTTGTAATTCTGTCTGAATAAAGAGTATATCGTGAGGAATTAAATGTTTTTATAATTACTTTAACACCAGAAATTTAAGTAATGAATATTTTATTCTGAGCCATAGATTAATACTACCCACCATTTGATTTTAACCTTTGGTATGTATGTCTAGCAGCAAACTGACGGTAAAAGCCTTACCAAAGTACATTTGCTCCCCTTCCTCTGCCTTTTCTTCAGATTCCACTGGTTAGGAGTTCATTCCTTTAAGACTGCTCTTCCCCCCACTTCAGACACCAGTCGCCAACCCAGACCTGTGCTTCTGACCAACTGGCTACAGATTGGAGGTTCCAACAGTTCCCCCCGCCACCATCCCCTGACCTTGGACTTCAGATGCCAATCACAAGTCAAGGTTGTTACCTGTACTTGTGACTGACCGGCTGTAGATCAGAGGTACCTTCAACCTCCTCCTTGGGTTTGATTACTTTGCTAGACTGGCTCACAGGAAAGCTTTCTCCACTACCACACTTTAGATTATTTACTGTTATAAGTTTCCCTAGTCCCCTTATCTCTCTTCTCAAACATACAAATTTCATGTAGGCATGAATTGGGACTAAGATGTTCACCTCAGTATTGCCTTAATTGTTCACCTCAGGGGCTTAATCAAAACTAGTTGAATAAATGTTAAAAATTAATAAATTCAAGAGACAAATATGACAGTTCTTTTTCTTTACCACAGACTCCCACACAGTTTCAACACTATAAGGTCATTTTTGCTGGATCAGTGGTGTTGAGCAACATCAAACTCCACGGCTATTCCAAAGTGCTGTGGCAACTGGATGGCAAAGTATGGAATAAACTTAGTATCTGGTGGGATAAACTTATGGTAGACCAGCGACCTCAACTGCAGTTCCAGGCAATGGGGAGATAAGGTGATCATGGAGCCACAGAAAGTAGGGTTAGTATCAGGCACATGCCATCCCAGTCGGTATGGGTAGTAGACATGCCAGGGTGCATGGCCTTAATCGTGAGCAGATATGTGATACTTTCTGAATACTCAGTTCATAACTTGGAAGTACTTTGGAAAGAACTGGAGTAGCTCTGAGTACATAGAGGCAGAACAAACCCTGTTTGAGTTATTACTCATAATATAGCTTCATGTGAGGGCAGGAAATTTTTTTTATAATTCCAATTTCTTTCTTTTTTCTTTTTTTTCCAGTTTTATTGAGATATAGTTGATATATAACATTTTATAAATTTCAGGTATACAACATAATGATTTTATATATTATAAATTATTAAATGACTGCCACAATACATTTAGTAAACATCCATCACCTCACCTAGTTACAAAGTTTTTTCCTTGTGTTGAGTGAGAACTTTAAGATCTACTCTCTTTACTTTCAAATATACAATACAGTATTTTTAGCTATAGTCACCATGCTGTACATTACATCTCAAGAACTTATATCTTATAACTGGAAGTTTCTACCTTTTGACTTCCTTCACCCAATTCTCCCACTATCTCCCCTACCCCTCAACCTCTGCTTCTAGGAGCTTTTTTTTTTTTTTTTTTAGATTCTACATATAAGTGAGGTCATAGAGTATTTGTCTTTCTCTGATTTATTTCACTTAGCAGAATGCCTTCAAGTTTCATCTGTATTGTTGCAAATGACAGGATTTCCTTTTTTTTTTTAAATAAATTTATTTATTTATTTTTGGCTGCGTTGGGTCTTCGTTGCTGCATGTGGGCTTTCTCTAGTTGCAGCAAACAGGGGCTACTCTTTGTTGCAGTGCACGGGTTGCTCATTGCAGTGGGTTCTCTTGTTGTGGAGCATGGGCTCTAGGTGTGCAGGCTTCAGTAGTTGCAGAATGCAGGTTCAGTAGTTGTGGTAAACAGGCTTCATTGCTCTGTGGCATGTGGGATTTTCCCAGACTAGGGATCAAACCCATGTCTCCTGCATTGGCAGATGGATTCTTAACCATTGCACCACCAGGGAAGCCCAATCTCCTTATTTTTTTTTTTTTTGAATTTTTGAATTTTATTTAATTTATTTTTTTATATAGCAGGTTCTTATTAGTTATCTATTTTATACATATTAGTGTAAATATGACAATCCCAATCTCCAGTTCATCACACCACCACCACTCCCCCTTGCCACTTTCCCCCCTTGGTGTCCATACGTTTGTTCTCTACATCTGTGTCTCTATTTCAGGGCAGGAAATATTTGACTTAATAGTTTTCTCTGATTTCAGCACTATAAACTAGAATAGCCAATTTCAATTCTAATCCCATTTACCTTGCAGTTACCAAAAAGGAAATTTCTCCCAGATTCTAACAATAGGTTTGCTGTTATTTCTAGTTCCTAGTTTTCAGGGTGGTGTATTTTTTAAACTTTTTTTTTTCTATGATTGCCACTTTTTTAAACATTATTTTTGGCCCTGCAGTGGGGCATGTGGGATCCTAGTTCCCCTACCAGGGATAGAACTCATGCCCCCTGCAGTGGAAGCACTGGAAGTGCAGAGTCTTAACCACTGGACAGCCAGGGAAGTCCCTCTGTCATTGCTATTTTAGATGAAAGTTAAGTGAAATTGCATTCGGCAGACAATGGTTATTGTTTTTATTTTCCTCATTATATAAGTATTATAGACTCTTTGTAGAAATTTTAGAAATAAAGTAAGTAAAAAGTTAATAAGAATCACCTCTAATCCCATCACCAATGTTTACCATTCTTAGTATTTTAATCCTCCTCTTTTTTCATAAACATGCAGTAAGACTGGGAGAAAATATTTTTGAAAGTCACATCTGAGACTGTTTTACAAAACATACAAGGAACTCTTAAAACTCAACAATAAAAAAATAATCCATTTAACATACGGGCAAAAGACCTGAACAGACACCTCACCAAAGAAGATATACATATGGCAAATAAGAATATGAAAAGATACACAACATCATATGTCCTCAGGGAATTGCAAATTAAAACAAAAATGAGATACCACTACACATCTATTAGAACGGACAAAATCCAAAACACTGACAATGGTGAATGCTGGCAAGGATGTGGAGCAATGGGAACTCTCATTAATTACTGGTAGGAATGCAAAATAATACAGCCACTTTAGAAGACAGTTTGGCAGTTTCTTACAAAACTAAACATATTCTTACAATACAATCCAGCCAACACACTCCTTGGTAGTGAAACCGAGCAGGACGCAGTGGGGTTTCTGAGCATGGAAGCCTTTCTCTCCCCCATTGTTGACTCCAGGCTCCATGACCTTCCCTGAGTTCCAAAGGGCAGATTCCAACCATTGCTAATCTGGGAAGGGAAGGGATGCAAAGACAAGGGAGGGGCAGCCAGGAAACAATAGTGCAGCCTTGGGGCAAGGTCCTGGTTCCACCTTGAGAGATACACATAACAATGTCTTTAAGCTCCTTCAGATGTCAGCATTCTTCCTATCAGAGAAAGACCACCTGAGGCTACATTAAAGGAACCAGAGAAGCTCATCAAGAAGATTACCTCAGACCAGATTAGAGGAGTGCAGTCCCTGCACACAACATAATTTTATCAGCCACCCCACCCTTGAACCATTGCTATAAAACTCCTCTTCAAATCCTGCCAGGTTGGGACACATAGTTTTCGAGGGCAGAAGCCTGCTGTGTTCCCCTTTGCCTGGCAAAGCAATAATGCTATTCTTTTCTACTTACACCCAAAACTCTGTCTCCAAGATTCGATTTGGTATTGGTACACAGAGACTGAGCTTTCAGCATCAGTATTACCCAAGTAAATTGAAAAGTTATATTCAGATAAAAACTAGCAGATGGATGTTTATAGCAGTTTTATTCATAATTTTCAAAACTTGGAAGCCGTCAAGATGTCCTTCAATAGGTGAATGGATATATTTATTGTATATATCTATTTTGTACATATCTACTGTAATCCAGACAGTAGAATATTACTCAATGCTAAAAAAAAAAATGAGTTATCAAGCCATGAAAACACATGGAGAAAACTTAAATGCATATTACTAGGTGGAAGAAGTTGATCTGAAAAGGCTACAAACTATGTGATCCCAACTATACGACATTCTGGAAAAGGCAAAAACAAGAGAGACAGTAAGAAGTTCAATGTTTGTAATGCGTTAGGGAGGAGGGAGAGATGAAGAGTTGGACAGATTTTTATGGCAGTGAAACTATTCTGCAAGATATTGTAAAAAATTTAATAAACAGAAACTTCAACTAAATAGAGTTGAGAGGCCAGAAGGAGAGCTGGTATGCCCTGCAAGTCTAACAGAGCCCAACAGGAAGAAGAAAGACTCATCTTCTTTCCTGGCAAGGGCTCGGCCAATGAGAAGCCATGGACTCTGTTTACTAGAGCACTGCCCACTTCCTTTTCACCTCTATAAAGTGTTCTTCCCTTGACATGAGGAACTTGCCCCACGGTTGCAGATCCTGAGTTGCGATTCTCTGCTGATCCCTAATAAACATATCTTTGTTATTTATTTTAGGTCAACAGTATTATAATTGTGGATATATGTTATTTTACATTTGTCCAAACCCAAAGAATGTATACTACCAAGAGTGAACCATAATGTGAAGTATGGGTCCTGGGTGACAATGACGTGTTAATGCAGATTCATCAATTGTAACAAATTTATCACTGTGGCATGGGATGTTGATAATGGGGTGGCTGTGCATGTGTAAGGGCAGCGGGTATATGGGAAATCTCCATACCTTCCACTCAATTTTGCTGTGAACCTAAAACTGCTCTAAAAGATAAGGTCTATTAAAAAAAAAAAAAGAAGAAATGAATTTCTGCTATTTGCTACAACATGAATGAATCATGAAAACATTATAGTAAGGGAATAAAAACAGACACAAGAGGACAAATATTATGATTCCACTTACATGAAATATATAGAATAAGCAAATTCGTAGTGACAGAAAGTAGATCAGAGTTTACCAGGGACTGAGGAGAGGAGGAAACGGGAAGTTATTGTTTAAGGTGTACAGGGATTTTGTCTGCAGTGATGGAAAAGTTTTGGAAATAGACAATGAGGATGGTCACACAACATCATGTATATAATTAATCCCACTATACTGTACACTTAAAATGGTTAAAATAGCAAATTTTGTGTTATAAATATTTTACCACAAGAAAAAATTTTTAAAAATACGATGAGAGGGACAGTCAGACTCTGACATGTAATCTAGAATTATTTGGCAAGATAATACCATAAGGAAAAGTCATGTTTTCCTTAGGATTTTTAATTCTTTTTCTTCTATATATTTTTTTATTGTGGTATAACATTTATGTGCACAGTTTGCTCAGTTTTGACAAACATATGGACTCTAACCGTCACCCTGTCAAACTATATAATATTCATATGAAAAATTTCTATTAAAAATTTCTTTCTGAAATTTTCCAGTCAAACACCACCACCATCATCGGAAGCAACTGCTGTTCTGTTTTTTTGGGGTTTTTTCCTGTTCTGTTTTGTATCACAATTGCTTTAAATTTCCTTTTAGCATCCTCATTGGCATGTCAGCAACAAACAGACTTGAAGGGTTGTTAAGGCAAGTTTGAATCAGGAATAAAAAGGATAAACTGTAAAGAAGTAAAAGAAAAGCCCATCTACTTCTTGATGGTCCAGGGGCAATATCAACCTGGGATGTGGCATATTAAAATAAATTTGGTGCATGACTGATGCCAAGAAGAGGAAAGCACTGAAGTTAGCCCTCCTAATCTACTGTAATATATGACTCCACGTCATATACAGGATTCAGAAATAGCTCAGAGGCTGGATGGCTTGTCAAATATAAGATAATTGAGTAAAGCATATCTATATAAAAGGCTACTGAAAGGGCTGTCAAAGCCAAGGCAAAAAATGAGAGCAATGCTTGACCTGAGGGGATCAACAGTGCTACCCGGAGCCAATGTGAAGCCAGATGAGCTAAGGAGGATGAGAGAAAAAACCATTCAAGCCAAGAGAAACAAAAACAGAGCTTGTAGAGTCACAGAGTTCAACAACAAGTGGTAGTAGAGCAGACTGACCCCAGTGAGCAGGTGCCATTGTCCTTGAGAAGAGCAGACGTTGCAGCCAACGTACAGCAAAGAAGAGCAGTAGGACTTTGGGAAAGAGATGCTTCTGCTTTGTGCCACAAACCCAGGTAAATATTTCTTTCCTTCTGATCACCTAAATATCGTTTAGGGTAAGAAGTGGCCAAAAGATATCCATCTGAGACACTGTCTAAGGGCTTGTTTAATAGAAAACAAACGTATGGGGAATTCCCTGGTGGCCTAGTGGTTAGGATTCCGGGCTTTCTCTGGAAAAGTTCAATCCCTGGTCAGGGAACTGAGATCCCACAAGCCTTGCAGCACAGCCCAAAACCCATCAAACTTAAGGATACCAAAGGGGAAAGGAGGGTAGCGGGAGGGATAAATTAGAAGGTTGGAATTAACAGATACACACTACTATATATAAAGTAGATAACCAACAAGGACCTACTGTATAGCACAGGGAACTATTCTCAATATTTTGTAATAACTGATAAGTGAAAAGAATCTGAGAAAGAATATATATGTGTGTGTATATATATATATGTGTGTGTGTGTGTGTGTATATATCTCTGAATCACTGTGCTATACAACTGAAGCTAACATGGTGTTGTAAATCGACTATACTTCAATAAAAAAAGAAAATAATCCAAAAAAGAAATATATACTTTTAAAAGTCAAAAAACTAAATAATAAAGGGGACTTCCCTGGTGGCGCAGTGGTTGAGAGTCCACCTGCCGATGCAGGGGACACGGGTTCGTGCCCCGGTCCGGAAAGATCCCACATGCCGTAGAGCGGCTAGGCCCGTGAGCCACAGCCGCTGCACCTGTGCGTCTGGAGCCTGTGCTCCGCAACGGGAGAGGCCACAACAGTGAGAGGCCCGCGTACCACAAAATAAATAAATAAATAAATAATAAAGGCTTTAAATCATTGGCAACAGATTAGACATTTAATTTAATATGGGAGATTGGAAGGAAGGCCAGATTAGTTATTGACAAAAAATAAAATAGTTCTATTTTCTGTGAACATCTGAGTAGTTGTGTGAGTTAAATTTGTGGCCTGCTGCCATTGTATTTAAGGGCCAGGTTCAATAAAAATTATGAACTCTAGCTTTAAAAATTGGGGTCATATCTAGCAAAGATGACATCACCAAACTGCTTAAATTGTTCCTACACTCTTTTCTGAACTAGTGTTTGTAGTAGAAATTTTGAGCATTCATACTATTCTCAGGCTTATACCCTGGTTATTTTCACTTAACACTATGCAATGAAAATTTTACATGTTTAAATATTCTCTAAAACTATATTTTTAATATCTGTACAATATTCAAATGGATTTACTGAAATGTGTTTACATATTCTCCTATATTTGGACATGAAACCAAGTTTTGCAATTATAGGAATAATACAAATGTATAGCCAGTTTGTACTATATCTCTAAATACTAATTTAGTATGTTTTTCCTAAAATTGGAATTTGTGAGTCAAAATAGATGAAGATTTTAAAAGTTAGCATATACAGCCAAATTGCATTCCAAAAGCTCTGTGAAAATTTATACAGCTACTAGTAGGAATGAAAATGCCAATCATAAAGAGCACCCTTGCCAGGATTATATAATATCACTGTGAATCTTTTCTAATTTGACAGGTCAAACATGGTATCATCTTTAATCAGAACTTTTTATTATCATTGAGCAATAAGATGATAGATGGTTACTGGAAGGCACCAGCAAAGATCTACTTTCTGGACCTGGAAATCCTAAGGATGCCATTTAGAACTGGACCACTGGTTCTGGATTTTAATCTAATATTGTTCTAGGGCTCTGTTTACTTAGAAGAACATTCAATGGTCAAATTTTGTAAAATGGACTATTTTTCTTTTCCAAAGTCTAACATTCGTTGCCCCAGATTCTAGGTCATTTAATGATACATTTTTTAAAATGGTGCTTGATTTATGTGAATTACATATCTTTTGAAATAGCTTGAATATTACTATTCTTTCATTCAGGGAACACTTTTTTGTCACTTATGTGTCAGGCACTATGTTATGTGCTGATATGTCAAAGATGGCCTCTGTTTTCAAGAAAGTCATAGTCTTGGGGGCGGGTGTAGGAGAAAGCAGGAGACCTGTGAATATATAGTCAACTATAGTATAATTCCCTGAATATTCATTAGAAGTAAAGAGAGTTATGGACTTATAACAAAACAATGAAGTTTGAATCTTAAGAGGGAAGTTTACCTCTACGTCCCACTGAGAAAACCCAAAGACAACTTTTTGAGGGACAACTTAAGTTTACCAGCTTTGTAGGGCTATTCACATGGAGGGAGATTTTAAGATTCACAAATTACAAAAATTATATCTTTATTGACAAATATTACTTTTTTCCTTTTCTATATTTTATGAAACAAGCTTATTTACCTCTTCACAGATTAACTTTGATATTAGTGTCATCTTTTTTTTTATTACCAAAGCCACATTGGTGATATACTATCCAGAGCACTTTGCCTTGCTCCTCTTTCAGTTGGATACTCTTTGAGTTAGTCTGTACCTTGATTGCTGGAAACTTTACTCTAGGCCGTAAGTATCCATTCTCATAGTTTTAAGGGAGCTGGCTATGCATTTTTCCTATAGGTGTATATTTGTGATTCCTGCAACTTGACCACTGGTTCTATCACTTATTTCACCTTTTTATAAAAAAAAGTTATCAAATTATTATGATTTTCCATTGTATCTCAAGAATAAAATGAATAATAACTAAATTCACATTAAATTTCTTTCCTTCCTCTCCCTATTCAAAGTTCCATCATCCAACACTGTTATTTGTTGAACAATTTTCAAGTGAAGTTGTCTTCAATAAATAAGACTTTATTTT
Organism: Globicephala melas; assembly: GCF_963455315.2. Classification (NCBI taxonomy): domain Eukaryota; kingdom Metazoa; phylum Chordata; class Mammalia; order Artiodactyla; family Delphinidae; genus Globicephala; species Globicephala melas. The sequence goes on from NC_083318.1 coordinate 35,048,777, forward strand.
CAAAATAAAGGAAAAAATGAGAGTACCCTGTAATACTAAATGTTTCATAAGCAGACGGTTTCCTCTTTACAACAAAGTAATTTTGGGGAAATTTTGCCTTACATTAAGATTTAAAATATTGTTCTGCTTGGGGGACATGAAAATTGAAATTGGCCTTAAAGTGTGGATTAAGCAGGAATTTTTTCACGTAGGTGATAGGCAGTTCAGGAACAGAGGTCTGTAAGTTCTTGTTCTGTTAAGATGCTGGAACTATTAAAACAGGGAGGAGGCATGGGGCATTACATCAAACCTGAAGCGCTGTGAGGGACAATGCAAAGGGTTCTGAAGTTTGTACTTGCTGACTAGCTTTTCTCAACATTTTTAAAGTATGAACAATGGGAATTATGTACAATATCTTGGTACAAACTCTAGACAGTAAACACCTTAAAAGAAGGCCCTTCTCTTACGTATCTCTTTTGAACTGATGAATTAACTAGATATTTTTGTTTCCTCATTTTTTGTTGCTTCTTTGTTTGTCTGACAAAGTTCTAAATAATACAGACACATATTTCCTGCAAACTTTAAACTTCCTACACTCACAGCAGTCCCAGTATCTTCTTCTATCTATTTTAAAGCCTTTAAACCCCAAAACTGTGCGCTCAGTCAAGGATGTTAATTGTATGAGAATCGGAAGATGGCATTTTCTTGAGCTGATATTTCATTAGGTCTTCGTGCGAGTGAATCGAAAGGGTGGAGAATGACCTAAAAATGTAGATTAGATTTGTCTGGAAAGGTAATGAACTTCTAAGTGAGCATAAGCTAAATTCAGATTCCTAATAAAATGGAAACAAGCCAGTTTCTAGCACTCGTTAACAGAATTTTGTATGGCTCCAATCTTTTATTCATTTCATTCTGCAAAATGTCTCTTCTGACATATCTCGGTGTCTTATGATTTAAAAAAATAACTAAGTCCTCTAAATTTTATGTATTCTGCCATAGGAAATTTAGAAAAGAGTATCTTCATCATTTATTAATTATGTTTAATTTGCGTTTATATTACTAATATAATAACTGATACAGTTATTGTATATGCCTAATTTATAACTGATACAGCGTGTGATGAATGTACATATTTTGGAAAAAAATGAATGAATAATTATGTTTATTATTTTGATATGTATATTATTATTCTAATCAACATAAAAATGGACTAATTTTTTATATTTTTAAATATTTAAGGACACTAATAAGAATAAAATTTAATTAGAAGTTTAGATTACTGTTGGTAAGCTATAAAATTACTTTTGCAAATGGATAATAATTGACCTTTATATATTAATATCTTTGAAGAACATGAAAAAAATACTGTAATATATGCTAATAAAAAGAAGAGAAAAAGCTTATAATAGCTATTATAAGCTTAAAAAGCTTATAATAATATAAGCTGTTAACTATAGCTCTCATTTCAGTAGAGCTATAGTTAAAGGCTTATATTATTAAAATAATACTTAAATTAACACAGGATGCAATAAAATACTAGTGCAACCATATAATTTGGGCAATCCTATAGAGTTTATTGTTCATGAGAATTAAAATTGTTTCACACAAGAGACTTAGAGGTTAAGATCAAGACATATTTTATAATAATTGATTTAGTAATTAGGATGATTTTCCCTCAAGGCTCTGCTCGTTTTTGAAGAGAAATGGGGTATTCACATAGACTTGGTTAGAGGGGGACTGTGGACTTGTACTGTTGTCTATTCCATATGAGTGTGACCTGTTTCTCACTCTCATTTTGATGGGAATAGAAAGGATGCATTCACCAAATCAACAATGCTACATCATAATGGAGTTCAACTGAATATAAGACTCCACATATTACCTAGTCTTTGGACTACTCAGAAACTAAGTGTTTCATCCTCATCGTCATATGAAGCTAGGGTTGCTGCTAGAGAAGTATGACAGAAAGGAGTGTGCCTGGGACTGTGGGAATTCACATGAGCCTCTCTTTTTGCTTCTGTGCTCAGTGATCAACATAAGAAGGACAGTTATAGCAAGTGTGGCCTGATAAGGTCAAGGCAACCAAAAGCTCAGACCTTCAGGGTGAAAACAGGCTCGCCACACCATGAAAGCAACCTAGACCAGTCTAAGAGCTGGGTCAGTGTTTGGGAAATCTGATTGCATGGTGGAGGGAGAAGGTGATAAATATCAATTATGGCCTCAAGACCAGTTGCCATAATAGAGACTATAACTTACCTAAAAAGCTTCCGGTCGTAAGTCTTTTTCTTTCCTCAGAGATCTCAACTAGGCATCACCTTGAAGTGTCAGTAACAAAGTTGTTTTCAGTTACAGCATAAGTTGATCTGAGTAGTGCAAGAAGTTGCCTAACAAATGCATGTTCTAATTTAAAAAAGAAGAAATGCCTTCCCTCCCAAAGCTTACATTCTAACAGAGAAAGGCATGATCATTATTGACCGTGTATCTTTATCTGAATATGTAAGCTTCATGAAGAAGACTATTTTTTCTTCTAGATCTAAGTATGGCATATGGTTGTCACCTAATATTTTTGAATAAATGAATATTGACACACTCCTGATTATAACCTTCCAACAGCTTCATATTATTTTCAAAATTAAAATCCACAAACTCCCAACTATTGTGCAGGAGGTCCTAAATGATCTAATACCTGCTTACTTTTCCAAAAACCATTCTCTTTCTCTTCCTCTCTCTCTCTCCCCCCCAACACCCCACCCCACCCCCGCTCTATCTCTTTGTACTGCTGTTCAGCCACACTGGCTTTTTCATTGTTGTTATTTTCAATCACTCCAAACTTGTTCCAAACTCAAAGCCTTTATGTGTAGGTATGAGACTAGGTTAGGTATGTGAGGTATGTGTAAGTATGCTCTATTGCCCGTGAATTTTATTTCATAATGGAATTTTTACAAAATGCTGGTTATGAAAATGTAGTGTTGAGTCTAACAGTATGAGAACCACTGACAAAGGGAAGAACTTTCTTTCTTTTTTTTTTTTTTTTTTGCAGTACGCGGGCCTCTCACTGTTGTGGCCTCTCCCGTTGCGGAGCACAGGCTCCGGAAGCGCAGGCTCAGCGGCCATGGCTCACAGGCCCAGCCGCTCCATGGCATATAGGATCTTCCCGGACCGGGGCACGAACCCGTGTCCCCTGCATCGGCAGGCGGACTCTCAACCACTGCACCACCAGGGAAGCCCGGGAAGAGCTTTCTTAATAGTGATGTGGTTTTTCAAAATGGTTGTTACTGATATTCCTCAAAAAGAAAACAACTACAATTTTCTTTGATTTATAAGGCAGTGTGTTTCTGTAAAAATTTCATAAATGTTAAATCCATGCCAAAGATACTTTGAGTTTATTTGTAAAATATCATTAAGTTCTTGGCTCAAATTTACTTCTAGATTCAGATAATTATGAGCAGTTCTTTCATTTGCAGGTATGTCCTGTGGGAGCATATAAAGGGCATAAGGAATGAGACACAATTCTTCACTGTGAAGGCTGCCCACACATGGCAGAGCGACCACAATGCCAGGCCTCTGTTTACTCGATACCAACACTGCTGCTCCCCAGTAATGGTGACAAACAAAAACACCCCTAAGAGGCAGACACCTTTGGAGAATTACCACCCAGTCCATCCAATAGCTTGTTTCCCTTCCTTATTCTGGTCTCTGTTCAAATTTACAACTCAGAAATGTGGCCATCTAAATAAACTAAGCTATGGGCTATAAAAGAAATACCCCCTCTCTCTTTCTAAAATAACAACATAAACATAATATAGATCGGATATAGATCCAATGGTCAGTCCAAATGCAAGTAAGGAAATCAGTGAAAAGAAGATGACTAAAAGTCGCTGATGTGATGGAGGTAAACCCCCAGAAAATATGGTATCATCATAATTAAGGCCCCAGAACCACCTGTGAGATCCTGTCCACTTGGAACTTGAATAAGATTGCTCAAAGGATATAATTAGTCCTTATAACTGGATAGTCTTCTCCTGAATAAAAAAAAGAAGCAGCATTGTAACTAAGAGCACCAATTTCGGAATCTGACATACGAAAGTACAAATTCCCTTATTAAGAACTTTACTTGGAGAAATTCTGACCTGAAGAAAACAATTTAGCATAGGTTACAAAATATAATCCCATAATCCAATTTTGTTAAAATTTGTAGAGAACAATTGGGGTGGAAATAAGTAATTAGAATATTGCGTAAAAGAATAAATGTTGCCATTTGATGTTCCCAGGATTTTTCTATTGGATTTCCAGAATATAAATCAATGAACTCATTTCATTTATACATGAATGTATTGGATTTGTGATATGTCAGCTTGTCTGGGCTGAATTACACTTCCCCAAATTCGTTTTCAGGTCAGCGTGGCCTACAAATGTTTCAGGTTAGAGTGGGCTACAAAGGGAACAGTTGCTGTTTTAAAGCAACATACATACATCTTCCCCAATTATTCAATCTAAAATTAATCTGGGTGCTGCTGTGAAGGGATTTGGTAGATATTTTGCTAAAATGAGTTTTATGAATACCCCCTTTGTTGGAATCTAAGTAAGAATAACATTCATTCATTTATTCAATTAATACATATTTATTGAAGAACTACTTGGTGTTGAGCACTTTGATGAGTCCTGGAGTTGTGAGGAGTTCTGGGGTTATAGCAGTAAACAAAGAAAGATTACTGTTTATCCTTTCATAGATGTTTGAATTATTGGTAGATAGACATTAAATAAATATTCAATTTGAAATAGAAATGGCAGTAGAAAACTAAGCTTAATTCGGTTTCTTTGTAAACAATTTAAATGCACTGTGAAGCACCTTATGGTTTCCCTAAAATTGATTTTTTTTCCCTCACTTCTGCAGCCCTTATCTACCGTTGTAACTTGTATTTATTTGCATATGGGACATATCCCTGTATACATATTAGATTTTAAGTCAACTGCAATGTAAACTTAATAAGTGAGGAGAATTTGTTTTGTTACAGCTAGATCCCCAACTCACAGAACAGTACATATTACATAAAAGTGCTCAACAAGTATCTGTTGAATCAATAAAAGACTCACATACATGTTTATGTCCTTCTTTGAGGGAGAATCTGGGTTGCACATCAATCACCTACCACAGCTACCTTGTGCTACTTGGATTCCTTTCTTCATATGTATCTTAAGAGCATTTTTAAAAATAATTTTGAGGGAAATTTAAATTAGCAGTGTTAATGAGATGAACCACAGCCACCACTGCTGCAGCTCTAAATTACTCAAGGGCTCCAATCATGTTCTTTGTCCGCGCTCCAGTTTCTAAATGTACTTAACCTTCATCCCTCTGTTAGCCTGAGTGTCTTTCCTGACATTCATCCTTTAGGAGTCTGAGCCCCTTGTCACCGCCTTTTCCAAGTCAGCATTGCTGTACTTGTCTTTTGACTCTATAACTGAGCAAATGAGTAAAAAGTGTCCAAGTGGATCATCGAGACGCCAAACATATTCTTCCTTGCCCCCATGATGCAGCATCAGGTCTAAATCACCCTGATGATCAGGGTCAACTACTTCTGCAAAGATGGTGACTTTTCTCTTTGCCTCCTCTTCTCTTGTCTCAACGACCCCAAAGTTCCCAGATGGCAATCTTAACTTATAATTCAGGCTTTTTTTCCCTGTGCCTCCCTGGGTGGAAATATTCCCCTTTGGGAACCAGAGTCTTCAAACATGCAGAACCCAGGGATAAAGCACAGGAAGTCCTATGTGGGTGTCTGAGAGTGATGGTTAGCAGAGCTTCTCTTTCTTCTGCTACTAGATTCTCAGATCCACCTTGTCTTCCTACTGGGAACCCAGCATAGATAAAGATCTTTGGTTAAAAGTGTATATTGCATCCTGAAAGATGGTTTTCTCATTCTTGCACAGTATTGCCTCTGAACTGGTACTTCAGTTGTACCGTTATTGAGGTGTTCCAACACTCTATGAGGTGAAGCTTCTGGTTATTTCAGCATTGATGCAACCCATAGATCCCACAATCATGGTCGCAGTTTTGTAACTTCTTTGCTGAATAGTGGGGACTCTGATTATATAAGATCCCCTGCTAATAGATAAAGATTTTGTAAGCCCTGATACAATAGGCTGATTGAGACCTTGCAGGTAAAAACAAAAACAAAAAAATCCCACCAAGTCCATTCCTGGAAGAGAGCCTATTCCTGTCTGAATAATCTGCCATTCCTTCCATGGAGGAAGAAGTACAATGTGATGTGTGACCAAGTAACCCATTATCATCTGCAAGGGATGCTCCATGGAGCAAGTTAGAACTTTTTTTGTTGTTAGAACTTTTTTGTTGTTGTTAGCTTGTTATAAATTATTCCCAACATTACTGAAGATGTTGGTTAAAGATTAGGGACTGATGTAGTAGATGATATAGCAGCTTCAGCTACTTGTTCATGAGGTTTGCATACGACCTCTAGTTTCATCTGTGCTCACCTCCACTTGTAGCCATTTCATCTTAAAATATATTGTTGCTGAGCCCTCTGATCTTCTAAAGTGGTATATTTGACAGAACCTAGCTTATGCTTCTCACTTGCTGCCCCATTTCTGCCAGTGCCCAGTAGCGACTCAGGAGTTTCCTTTAAACGGTTTCTAATTATGAACCACAGATGGCATGCCACAGAGCACCCAAATTCCTAGGTGTTGTGATTCTACCAGAGAGGCTGTAAATTCCACTGGGTATTTTTTCTCACTATCAATATCTCCATACCATAGGATTTACTGAGTAATATTATTTACACTACAGCCAGGATAAACTTCAGAGCCCTCTCATGCTTCAGGTCCCATTCAAAGCTGGAAACCTTTTGTGTTACCCAGTATATGGTTTGGAGTCATATTGTTAGATGTATAATTTGCAGTTTCAAGAACTTGAAGAGGCCTATTCAGGTGTTGTGTTTCCTATTTTGTGATGAAAGGTGCAAGATGCAATAATTTGTCTTTTTTTTTTTTTAGTTTTCTAAACTATATTTTATTGAAGTATAGTTGATTTACAATGTTGTGTTAATTTCTGCTCTAAACAAAGTGATTCAGTTATACATATATATATATGCACATTCTATACATATATATACACATTCTTTTTCATAATGATTTATCACAGGATATTGAATATAGTTCCCTGTGCCATACAGTAGGACCTGTTGTTTATCCATTCTATATATAATAGTTTGCACCTGCTAGTCCCAAACTCCCAATCCATCCCTCCACCACCCCAGGCATTGGTAGTTTTTAAATCTCCCCCCGTAATTCCAACATGAAACCAAATTTGAGAACCTGTATCTGACCAGTCCTTCTCAAGCTCTAATATTCATACAAACCACCTACGGACCTTGTTAACATGTAGATTCTAATGAAGTAGGGGTGAGACCTGAGAGTCTGCATTTCTAAAAGCTCACAGGTGGTGCTGATGATGTTGGTCCATAGCTCACACTGGATTAACAAGGTCCCAGGGACTTCCCTGCTGGTGCAGTGGATAAGACTCCGTGCTCCCAATGCAGGGGCCTGAGTTTGATCCGTGGTCAGGGAACTAGATCTCACATGCATGTCGCAACTAAGGAGCCAGCGAGCCACAAGTAAGGAGCCTGCCTGCTGCAACAAAGACCCGGCACAACCAAACAAATAAATAAATATTAAAAAACAACAACAACAACAACAAGGTCCCAGAGAGGCTGGGTGGGATATCAGGACTTCCAATGGGGGTAAAAGCCAAGATGAAGTGTGGCCAATGCAGGGGGTGCTGTGAATTGTGTCCCTCCCCATAAGTTCCAGCCTCTTCTAGGGTGCCTTCCTGTATGGTAGAGACAAGGAACCTAAAAACCACATTTCCCATTGCATCTACGACTCTGCATCTGATTCCCATTCCTCCAATCCTAAGTACTCAGGTGTATTTGAACTCAGGACTGAGTTAAGTGGGGGAGGTGAGAAGATAAGAGGCACCCATCTTGGTCTGTGGATGGTAGCAAGTGTTCTAGAGCTGGGGCAGGGGGGTGAGGCAGGCTCCCAACACAGCAGAGAACAATTTGTCTTTTATTTTAGATGCAATATCCCAACCTGCCCTAGATCATTAGACGTTTAAAGTGAGCCTGCAGGCATGCCAGTCTCCTGAAATTTTGTAGAGTTTATTCCAACACTCTGATGTACCTATGCAAGGCTTCTAACATACTAACCATTTCTTGTTTTTCTATTCTAATTAGCTCAATGATATCAATATGATGGATGCAAGCGATCCAAATGGTTCAGATTACCCATACTATATTATGACAGAAAGTAGGAGTGTTAACATAGACTTGGTTAGAGGGGAACTGTGAATATATATTGTTGTCCATTCCATATAAATGGGGGCTGTTTCTAATCCTCTTTAGATTAGATAGGAATAGAAAAGGTGCATTCACCAAATAAACGATCACATAACATGTACTTGAAACTTGGTTGTCTGCTCTAGGAGTGGTGTGATGACTGCAACTGGAGCTAATACTTGGTTAAGTTCGCAATATTCTACTCTCATTCTCCAGGATGCATTGGCTTTTGCAAGGGCCACGGTTTTAAATTAAATCGAGATAAAATCTTTACTACCACCTTTGTATCATTTATTTAGAAATAATTAACGTACAACCAATGTGCCCATTTATTGTATTTGACAAAAGCATACACCAGTAAAATCATCATCACAATCAACCTGTAAAAGAATCTCATCACTCCCCCCGAATTCCTTTATACCACTTCTTGGTTAACACTCTACAAATGCAAACCTAGGCACCGTCAACTACTGTTCTGCTTTCTATCACTTTAGATCAGCCTTTCTTAGAACTTATTTTATATTTGGTTTCTTTTACTCAATATAATATCTTTTCAAATCCACCCAGGTTATTGCCAGTATTAGTACATCTCAAATTTACACAAATATATTTTGATTAAAAAAGAGCAAAAAGTAATTTGTTTCTTTTAATTTCTGAATAATATTCCACAATATGGATATACCACAATTTGGTTATTTATTCACCTGTTGATGGATATTAGGTTGCTTCCAGTTTTTAACTATTAAAAATAAAGCTGCTATGAGCATTCATATATGTCTTCGTGTCAACATGTTTCATTTCTTTTATAAATATCTAGAAGTAGAATTTCTTTTTATGTGGCGAGTATATAATTAACTTTCTAAGAAACTGCTCAACTCTTTTCCAAGGTGGTTGTACAAGTTTAAATTCTCACTAGCAATACATGAGTTCAAGTTTCTTAGCATTCCCTCCAAAACATGGAGTTTTAAGATTTTAGTCAGTGAATGTGAAGTAGTATCATATTACACTTTTAGTTTTTATTTCCCTAATGACTAATAATGTTGAGAATTTTTGTGTGTGTCATTTATATGTCTTATTTTGTAAAGCCTTTCTTCAAATCGTTTGTTGTTTATTTTTTTTTAACTTGGTTACTTGTCTTCTCATTATATATTTTGGATATAATTACTTTGTCAGGTATATCTTATCCCAGGCTGTGTCTTGCCTTTTTATGTACTCAATATGGTTTGTGCAGAGGTGAATTTTTAAAGTTCATTTAATATTTTTGTTTGTTTTATGAGTTGTGCTATTATTTCCTAAGAAAAATTGCCTCCTGCAAATCCATGAAAATTTTCATCTATATTTGCTTCCAGAAGTTCAGTTTTTATATTTGTCTGTAATAATCTTTCAGTTAATTTTTGTGTATATTATAAGAAAGGATTTTAAGTTCTTGATTTTTCCAAAGGGCTATCTCATTGTTCTAGCACCATTAGTTGGACAGTCTATTTGAATTAAAATTACCATTGAATTTTCTCGGTAACTTTGTCAAAATTCAGTTGACCATATATATTTGTGCCTATTTATAACCTTTTTCTTCCTGATACATATATACACACATTTACAACAGTTCCACACTATCTTAATCACTGTGACTATGTGGTTAGTCTTAAGTAACGTAAGTACTCAGATTTTGTTATTTTTTTAAATTCATTAAAAATTTCTCTCAGCAATGTTGGAGTTTGCAATGTGCTGGGCTTTCTCATCTTTTGTCAGACCACCTTCAACCATTTCACGCACACTCCCCTAACCCTTGGACGCACTTGGACAAGAGTGGACACCATTGTCTTATTCCTGATTTTGGAAGAAAAGTTTCAGAATTTCACCATTGTGTATGATATTAGCTATCATCTTCTCATATATTATCTTTATTATATTGAGGTATGTACTTTCTATTCCTAATTTGGTGAGTTTCTATGAAACTTTGGTGAATGAAGTTGAATTATGTCAAATGCTTTTTCTGCATCTATCAGAATGATCATATGATTTTATCTTTCCTTCTGTTGATGTGATGTATCACATTTATTGATTTGCATATATTGTGCCAACCTTGCCTTCCATGGATAAATCCCATGTGATTACAGTGTATGAGTCTTTTACTGTGCTGTTGAATTGGTTTGCTAGTATTTTGTGAGAATTTTTGCACCTATATTTATCAGGGATATTGACCTATGGTTTTATTTTCTTGTAGTACCCTTATCTGGTTTTGTTATCATGGTAATACTGGCCTTGATAAATGAATTTAGGAGTGTTCCATCCTCTGAAATTTTGGAAGAGTTTGAGAATGATTGACATTATTTATTCTTTACATGTTTGGTAGAACTAATCAGTGAAACCATCTGGTCTTGGGCTTTTCTTTGTTGGCAGGTTGTAAATTACTGATTCAATCTCCTTATTTGTTATTGGTCTATTCTGATCTTCCATTTCATTATGATTCATTCTTGGAAGGTTGTGTGTTTCTAGGAATTTATCCATTTCTTCTAAGTTATCCAATTTGTTGGCTTACAGTGGTTCATAGTAGTCACTTACAATCCTTTATTTCTGTGGTATCAGTGGTCTTCTCTTTCATTTATGATTTTATGTATTTGAGTCTAGCTAAAGGTTTGTCTGTTTTGTTTATCTCTTTAAAAGCCAGTTTAAAAGAGCTGGCTCTTGAGAAGGTGACTTCTTCATCATAGTAAGTATTTCTGCAGATTCCACAGATTTCATGAAGGGGATAAAGTAAAGAGGGATTCTTTAGATAAAGAGTTAGACTAGATGGCATCTAAGATACACTGTAAGATTTTATGATTCATTTGTATCAGTGCCTCATTTTCCTGCCATCTCTCTTTCAAACAAAATACTTTCCCTTTGTCACTCTGTTTTAGAAATGGTATATCTTTTATTTGTGACAATTAAAACATAATGTATACTTGAGTCCAAAATTTTAAAAACAATCAGCAAAATACAGCTAAAATACAAATAGAAAAGAAACTCACCAAAGAGTTACTGATATCAAAACTTAAAATTGACATGGCAAATTTTTACCAGTTTTAAGGGCAAGAATAATTTGCTCAGAAATGCAGAAGCTTTATTTATTTCACAAGAAGTAATGATATTGAGGTAGAGGAAGAGAGAAAGAAAGCAAAGGCAGACAGGCTGACTGCTGCTTTTATCCTTGACAATCTCACTGCAGGGTGTGGGTCAGAATTTTATCTATTTAAACAGAATGGTAAGTTGTTCTGAGGAAGATCTATAATGCATAATATGTTGTAAATCCTCCACCTGCTGCTTAGAAAATTATAACCTAATAAAAACTGCTTGATACATAATCTGGCACCCCATTGCTTAATTGCAGATAGAGAATACGTGGATAGAAGCAGATTACTATTATTTAACATTTATTAGGCACCCACAGTGTACCTGGTATTCTATAAAACATGGATGAATCCATCCCTTCTTAATATCCAACTTCAGTTTCAAGAAAAATTATGTGCACACAGAACACTTTTTAAAATATCATTCATGCTATATGCTTAAGCCCCTCATATATGTACACTTTATGCGTTTTATATGTATATATACATACAAAATATACATTTAAAAATATCATACTATATACTTATTCATGCTAAATGCATAAGCCCTTCTCTAATCCACACACACACATATTAATAAAGATTATGGCAAAAATAAGTGGTAAAAACGTAGGTAATTAGAACTAAGGGTGATCAACAGAGCAGAGTTGCTGGAACTGGAAAGTATAAGAGAGAAGAGCACAAGAAATCTGTTTCTCTTCAAATAACTATAATCAATTAATATTAATTAATTTCCCTAACTTTCATGGGGCTCTTTTTTCAGGCTATACAGACATACATATAGATATACATATAGATATACAGATATATATGTATGTGCATGTGCTATGCATATATAATGCTTCATTTTGTGTTGGAAGAAAGTAGAATAATGTAGAAAGGACAAAAGGAATTTAAAATATCAGGATGGAGGGGTGATCATTTATTCAATAGTTTAGGTAACATTCATAAGACTACGTGATTGGAGTGATAAAACTTAGAAGGGGAGGGATTAACATGATGAAAGCTTATTTTATGATAAAATAGTGTAACCTAAGTGAAAACTCTTCACTGCTATCACATTTCTGTTTGGCGAATTCTGTTCCTATTATCCAAGTTTTCTTCGTTTCTCATTATCTTCACCATTGCTAAAACGAAATAATGACTCTGTAGCTGCAAGCCTCTGTGGCAAGTTTTGGTTAGGGTTAGGGGCAGTCTGCATGTTAACACAAAAAAAATACTCACGTGCAGGCATGTGCACAGTTCTCATTTCAATTTTCAGCATTTTTTTTTTTTTTTTTGCGGTACGCGGGCCTCTCACTGTCGTGGCCTCTCCCGTTGCGGAGCACAGGCTCCGGATGCGCAGGCCCAGCGGCCATGGCTCACGGGCCCAGCCGCTCCGCGGCATGTGGGATCTTCCCAGACCGGGGCACGAACCTGTGTCCCCTGCATCGGCAGGCAGACTCTCTATCACTGCGCCACCAGGGAAGCCCAATTTTCAGCATTTTAAGTTCATTTCCCCTGAAGGGGCATTTCCTTCCACATTAATTCCAACAAAGTCAGTTCAGTATTTGCTGAGCACCTACGCTATATCACGTGTTAATTAGGAGCTTAGGATATAAGAAGAATATAAAGAAGATGATAAAAAGACCCTGCCTGTGAGGAATTCATAGCCTAAAAGAGGACACAGAAATATTAATGAGAGATTTGAGGAGTATGGTAATAAGAGTATTTATAAAATGCTTTGAGGGACATGAGTGAACACTTGATTCTACCCAGAGCTCAGAGAAACTCTCCTCTGAATATAGAAATCAAATCTATTTTCAATGAACAGTGTAAGAAGCAACAAGTGAGGCCCTCTTAGATAATACTAGTTACAACCTATTTATTTAGTAACTAATCATGGATTCCCTTGTGATGTTTCCAGTATTGTTATTTTGTATAGTTTGCTACTTTTGCCTGTGTTTATGCCCCATTTCCCCAACCCTAGAGCAAGCTCCCTATGCCTTGCACACAGCCATTTAGCTACTGGTTTCATTTCAGTTGTAAAATAGAAAGCCATTCCTATTTCTGCATTGCCCCTCCTTGTCAATAAGGCACTTTCTTGTCTGAGATCCCAAAGCACTTTATAATACCTTTAAGAAGAACTTATCACTTTTTTTTTCGGTACGCGGGCCTCTCACTGTTGCGGCCTCTCCCATTGAGGAGCACAGGCTCCGGACGCGCAGGCTCAGCGGCCATGGCTCACGGGCCCAGCCGCTCCGCAGCATGTGGGATCTCCCCGGACCAGGGCACAAACGCGTGTCCCCTGCAGCTTTAGGCGGACTCTCAACCACTGCACCACCAGGGAAGCCCTATCACTTTTCTTTTAAATTGAAGTTTGTATATCTGACTCCCCCAAACTAAGTCCCTTGAGGCCAGGGACTAGGTCGTATGCTGGGCACATAGGTAGAGTTGCCAAATTTAGCAAATCAAACGCTGAATGTCCAGTTAAATTTGAAGCTCAGATGAATATTAATTTTTTAATATAAATGTATATCAAATATTTCATAGAGGAACTTCCCTGGCAGTCCAGTGGTTGGGACTTCGTCTTCCAACGCAGGGGGTGCAGGTTCGATCCCTCGTTGGGGAGCTGGGATCCCACATGCCTCTCGGCCAAAAAACCAAAACATAAAAGAGAAGCAATATTGTAACAAATTTAGTGAAGACTTTAAAAATGGTCCACATCAAAATATTTTTTTTAATATTTCATGGACATAAATTATATACTTAGAATAATATTTATATTTATACTAACACTGATACATTTATACTCATATTAAAATTATTCATTGCTTATCTGAAATTCAAATTTAACCAGGCATTCTGTATTTTATTTGACAACCCTACTTGGGGATGACCCGGAAAGTATCACTGTGGCACATGAAAACATTGTTTTTCCTTTTTGTGGTTTATTCAGGCTGCTCATCACATCTCTGCTGATGTGGAGAATGAGGCAGACCGTATTATGGTCACTCTGCTCATGAAAGGAGTTCTTGGACTTACAGGTATGAGAATCCCACCAGATGAGACCCATGGGGAGTCTGGGCTGGATCCACAGCAGGCAGTGCAACAGCTGCGCTGAGTGTGTGCAGGCTCAGTGTGACCGTCAGCTTTGAGCCATGAGCAGGTCTAGGAGACTATGGGGAAGCAGAGGATGGCTGGTAACCTTCAGCTGCAGAGACAGCAACAGAGAGTTTTCAGCACAATGAAACCATTTGATATCCATCTTCCTTTTTTAGGAGGGAGGTTTTAATAACTCAGTTTTCCTCTTTAGAGATTATCCAAAGTTCATCTTTCAAGGGATGCCGAATCTGACAATTTAGGAGGCATTGCCATACTGGGAACAACAAACGCAGTACTGGAGTCACACAGTGGGTGTGGGTCTCAGCGCTACTCTCACTAGTGGTGTCCTCAGCTTAAGAGGGCACAGGGGGGCTTCAGCTTCACCCTTCAGATGATTGCATTTGCCCTTCCCTCATTTTTTAATATTATCCAGAGAGATATAAAATGCAGTTTCAAGCCCTGTCTTCCAAACGTCTTGATACTTTTTTTTTCTCAGGAGCCATGGCTCACAGGCCCAGCTGCTCCACGGCATGTGGGATCTTCCCGGACCGGGGCACGAACCCATGTCCCCTGCATCGGCAGGCAGACTCTCAACCACTGCGCCACCAGGGAAGCCCGTCTTGATACTTTTAATACCTCCCTGTATGGAATTCTGAAACCACCCCTGCAGTTGTGAGTTCCTGCACACAGTCACCTTCTTTGAAGCCCATTTTCCACATCTGTCCACTGAAAACCCTATCACACCCAGTGTATTTAAATATAGTAGACGTGATGCACCTGCCACACATTAGGCATTTGATAAATGTTAATTCTTAATACTATGTAATATCCATAGCCAGCTTCTGTGCTTTACTTTATTTCTTCTCCGTTTGTGTGAGCTTATTTTCACTATAGGTTCCCCTGTCACTGCAGCTTAGTGTTCACAAAAATTCTTCTCTTCTTTTGAGGTTTCTGTTAATGTCATCATTAGACTGCCTACTGGATATCTCCTCTCGTGTGAGCCAAAGTTCCTCTCATTTCAGACAGAATAAAGAGATTAGTATTGGGGGAATCTAATTTCAAGAATTCAGAGAGAAGTGCAAAGCGAATAATTTCTTACATATTTTTAATATTTGGGGAACTCTGATAACTGTGACTGGCCACACACATTAACACCCGCCAGATGCTATAGGCACATAACATTGTAGTGTTATGCTTGCATTCCTTGAATGGGAATCCTTTATAATATGGTTTTACAAATATATGTTTAATATGTATTTGCTCTTCACTTATTTTCTCATGCAGAGTATTATAAGACAAGATGTCAACATCAGAGATAAAAATGAGACAATTCCACAAAGGAGAAAATAACCTGTTGCTTTATAAATGCCAGTGTAATAATCACCTCTGAGGGTGAGGTGCTTCTAAGTTTCTCATCATATTTCATGATCCGTGATGGTGCTCCAGCTGTGGAGCTGTTTCTGAAGTCAGTGGGCATTTCATACTCATCTGATTTGCAAGAGACTGAGGCCCTGGGGCTAAACACCATCTCACTTGGGAACTGGCTTCAGGGAATAAAGAATCTTACATCTCATTTCAAGACAATAACCATCCTGGTGTGTGATATGGGACAAGGTGTTTGGCCTTGTTAGGAGAGTTTTCTTTCCTAGTAAGAAATAGGGAAATGAATCCTGTTGATCTTACTGCAGTGATAACTTTTACTATGCTCTGTACTGTACATGCAAATTTTTAGAATGATAAATACAAGGAATTCACCATTCTCTAAATTTCTTAAGTCTTAGCCATGAACAGAGATCTACTCTAACATGTGGTTAACTACTTATCTTCTCCTATTTTTGTAGAGCCCACATTTTTTTTAGCCCCTCTTGATAGACTTATTCATTCTTATATCATTAATTAGAAAGTAACACTTGAACACAATGAATGAGCACTTTATTATGTTTTATTTAATTAGTTTTAAATATTACCAAATAGAAAATGCATCTTATGAACCTTTCAAAAAGTGGAATGTTTTCTTAGAAAAAATTTTGCATTTGTGGTTTCCTGTATTATTTAATAAATTTAAATAAATGCATCACAATTCACTTGACTGAATATAGGTATCTATACTACAAGCTTCTCATCATATATTTTCTCCATCTAGGAGAAGTTTATATTTATTTCTTCTCTGAAAGGGTAAAAGAACCATTTTGTGCCTTATTTTTCTCATCTATAAATTGAGTGCAATAGTAACATCTATTATATTAAACAAAGATAAGTGAAAAATAATTCAACATGTAAGGAGCATAGACTAGTGCATGGCACATATTAAAACAATGCAATTTTAGCTCTAGTTATAATTTACCATCACCCCATGAAATCCCACTCCATTCTTGGCATCCAGCTTAAATGGCTCTACCTTTAACAGGACATTGATTGTTCCAGGTTCCTTGGGACTCTCTGCTAGTCACAGGACACTTAAAACAATTCTCTACATTGTAGTAATTGTGTACAAGTTCTGTCATATGTCTCCTGTTAGAATCTGATTTTCGATGGTTGGTTTATATCTTAATTATTTCAGTACTCTTTAAAGGCTTTTAAGGAGTATTAAAATAATTAGACAAATACCCTGTACACTTATGTAGTTGAATAAATGAACAAAATCCAAGGTAAGGCATGGATGCCTGAAGTTCAGTCTGGAAAACCTTCAATCCATTAAAAGTTAGCATAAGTTGGAAACAAGTTTATGTCTATTTGGTTATGTTAACTCTTTATGAAAAATTAAGTAAAGCTTAGTTAAGTTTTCTTACCTGATCTTGGGGACTATTCCTTCTAAGGAGTCCAGATTTGATTGAATTCATCTGTAGAGAAATTTATGCTTCAGGGAAGAGTTAACAAGTGATGGAGCAACCAGCCAGGAATAAGTGGAGTTTAACAGCTGGGTGGTCAGGGAAAGAAACAGTCAAAGAGAGCGCTGCCAAACCCACTGTCATCACAGTGTGACTGAGGACAGACTGAAGGCTGCACCTCTCTGAGGAACCGTATAAGAGGCTTAACACTGTGAAGGAGAAATAAACTTCACTAAAATAATGCAGCCGGTCATTAAATAACCAAACAATTATAACAAGCTCCAACTGGGGGATGGGAGCAGTCAGTCCGCAGAGTCACTACATTCAGTTACTACTACCCAGAGCTGCTATCCAGAGTTGCTTCGGGCTCCTAGCACAAAGCAAGTCTGTTAACCAGGATCTTCATAGTTCATGGCTGCCAGACTGAGTCTTAACCTCTTAACCATGGAAGTTACCAAAAGAATCTAAGTGCTCACCTTGCTTAGGGTCCCACACCCTCCTGAGTCTTGGCCTAATAGTTGTTGAATATCATGCCAGCTATATAATATCCTATCTTTTAAGAAGAAAAGACATCTTAAAAATGTCTTCTAATACTTCTTATTGTCCTTGATGAGAAGGCTGGTTTAAACTATCTAGCTGGCCATTCATGGAAGCAAAAATCAAGTGATTAATTTGTACTTTTATAAAATCTTATTTTGAGAAATAAGAGTCATGCGTATACTTTTTCATTAAAAAAGAATTCTTCTTCTTCTTGGTAATGCACAGCAGAGAAACTATAGTTAATAATACTGTATTGCATATTTGAAAGTTGCTAAGAGAATAGATCTATTAGATTCTCACCACAAGGAAAAAAATGTGTAACTATGACTGGTGACACATGTTAACTAGACCTATTGTAGTGATCACCCCACAATACGTACAAATATCAAATCATGTTGTACTCCTGAAACCAATATAACGTTATATGTCAATTATACCACAAAAAGAAAAAAAAAAAGAATGGTTCTTCCCAACTTCACAAAAGCAAAAGAACTTTTTTCAGATTACATTCATTCAATTAAATACATGCCTTGGTTTGTGAAATCATTAATGCTCCCCTGGAACTACCCGCACTCTTTCTGGCATTTATTACATTGTTCTCTCTTCTTAAATTTCTTATTGAAGCATAATGTAAATATAGACACACGCACACACAGACACATAAAGCTTGATGAGTTTTTACAAATTGAACAGACTTAGTCACCAGCATCCAGATCAAAAAACAGACCTTACGAGACCCCCAGAATATCCCTTATGTTCCCTGTCATTATTCCTTGCCAAGTATAATCACAATCACCGTTTTGATCGAAATAGAATACATTAATTTGGTCAGTCTTCATAGTTGATTAAGTGAATTTAGAGTATGTCCTTTTTGTGTGTCAGCTTCTTTTGTTCAACATTTAATTTTTGACATTTGCCTACTGTTGTATATAGTGATAGGTTGTTTATTCTCATTTCTACATTATTTTCCATTTTGTGAATTTGTCACAGTTTGTACATTTTACTGTTGATTAGAATTTGGAGAGTTTCTAGTTTTTGCCTACATGTATATGAGTAAGTGTGTTTATGTGTACATTTTTGTTGAGTATAGACTTAGGAGTGGAATTTCTGATTCACAGAGTATGCATACCTTCAAGTTTAGTAAATGCTGTTTTCCAACATGATTACAAATATTTACATACCTGCATGGAGTGCATGAGCGTCTGGTTGCTCTATTTCCTCACACAGACTTTGTGATTTTTTCATTATTTCATGCCATGCCGGTGATTTTAACGGGCATTTCCCTGATAAGGTTGAGAATTTTCCATACATTTAAAGACTATTTAAATATTCTTTTCTATGAAGGGTCTGCTCAGAGTTTTGCCCATTTTCTATTGGGTTGTTTGTCTTTATCTAAGTGGTTTATAGGAGTTCTTTGCATATACCTGGATATAAGGATTTTGTCAGATATATATATATATAATATATAATATTATATATATCAATAAATATAACAATATATCTGATAAAAATATAATACATAATATATATTATTATATAATCATAATTTAGATAAAATATGTAAGTGTATTTTTGTCATATATATATTATATATTTGTAACATCTTTTCCCAACCTGTGCCTTGCCTTTTCATTTTTTAATGATTTATTTGATGAAAAGAAGTTTTAAATTTTACTATAGTCCAATTTGTTATTTTTTGTTTTAAACGTACTATTTGTGTCTTAAGACTTTTTTAATTTTTTTTGCCACACTGTGTGGCTTGTTGACCCAGGCCCTGGGCAGTGAAAGCACGGAGTCCTAACCACTGGACTGCTAGGGAATTCCTAAGACATTTTTTCACTCCAGGATCATAAGACTATTTCTATTTTGAAAAAAATGTTTATTGTTTTACTTTTCACATTTATATTTGTAATTCATAATGATTTCATCTTTGTGATATGACACAACAAGCAGTCAAGATATATGTTTCCCTAAATAATCTAATTGGCCCAACTTCATTTATTAATAAAACCAGCTTTTTCCCACTGCATTGCAATGTGGCCTTTCCTGTATATAAGGTGATTCTATTTAGATAGGCTCTTTTTGCACTCTCTGTTTTGTCCATTGATTAGTTTTTATATCCTTAATTACATAGCTAAATATCAAGTCTTTTCATCTGGTATTGTAGGTCCTTTAACTTTTTTCTTCTTCTTCAAGATTGCTTTTGCTGTTCTTAGATTTTTATGTTTTCCAAATAAATTTTAGAACTAATTTGCCACTTCCACAGATAAATAAAACTTCTGGGATTTTGTTAAGATAATGTTGCATCTAAAGATTAATTTGGGAAAGTCTGACATTTTTAACATGAAATCTTCTAATGCAGAAACATAGTATATATCTAAATTTGTCTTTTTAAAATTCTCAAAAGTGTTTTGTTTTTCCATTTAGAGTTCTGCACATTTTATTAGATATATTCCAAAGTAATTGGTGTTTTTTAATGTTATTATAAATGGTACCATATTTAAAATTTTATTTTCTATTTGTTTACTGTTAAAATGTAGAAATATATTCGATTTTTACATATTTAATTTTACCTAGAAACTATGCTAAAATCATTTATTTATTCTAATAGTTTTAGATTCTCTGATTTTCTTAGTACACAATCATTTATGCGTGTGTAATTAAATAATGACAGGTGTTTGTGATTGTTTTGGCATCTCTATTTCATGCTGTACTTTGGCTAGAGTAGCTGTACTCACCTGTTTTTCATCTTCTTCCTAGGGCTGAAGTGCTATCTGGTACCTCCTTATGGAAATTGTAGAGGCCTAATATATAAGATTGCCAAATAAAATATAGGATGCCAGTTAAATTTGAATTTCAGAAAAACAATGAATAAAGTAGTATAACTAAGTCCCGTAATTAGTATAGGGTTCTTACACATTTTTAAACTAAATCTGTCAATTCTAATAACAGAGCAATTAAAAACATGCAGCATCTCTTAAGGCATACTTTCATGTTTATCTCATTTCTATTGGCCAAAGAAAGTCACATGGCTGAGCCTAGGGTACGGAGCAGGAATATTCCACCTCTTTAATAGAGAAACTGAAAAGTAACTTGCTTAAGGGCATAGGTTCGGAGTGAAGGCTTGGGGCCAATAACCCAATCAGCCACATGCATATTGAACAAAAGTAGGATTTAATGTAAAAATATAAATATTTAAAGAATTAAAACTAACTGAAATGTAAAATAAAATTGAAGAGGAACAAACAGTTGAGCACTTACCATGAGCCACATGCTTTCATGTATGTTCTTTATTTAATCATTCTAACAACACCTTTGTTTCCTTTATTAGATAAACAAACTGAAGCTATTAGAGATATAGTGACTTGCTCAAGGTTAAATAACTTTTTACAAGGAAGAATGGTTCTTTGAAGTCTCTGAGTCCAGAGTCTATGCTTTTCTACTCACAACTCTAGCTTGGAAGTGAAGAAAAGTATCTGGAGTTCATCTAGAAAAAACAAAATCTCTAACAAAGTATAAAGAATAGTGAGATAATATAATCTCATGGTTTGTTAAAAAGATGGGGAATAGCTTTCTCAGTGGGAAAAACAGGTAAACAACAGAGTATTTATGTCAAAAGGAGAAAGTGGAAACCTTTGATTTGTAGATTTAGTATATTAAAGATCTAAATATTTCAGAGAAGATGTACCAGTCTATCTACCTACTTATTTATTTTTGCAGAAATTCCACTCCCTGGTTTGTGTAGCAAACCTCACTCACAAGGCCACACCTTTGAAGATGAATCCCCAGATTCACTGAGTGTATGCTACCTATGTGATCACTGTTTCCAAAATAGGTAGGCTTTCTCTTCAGATATTTTAGAACCCTGTTGTTTTGTAAGTTTATTCTTGAAGAGTTTTGAGGCTTATGCATTTCAGTAACATTTTCTCCCCTTCTGGCCTACATAGACAATAATATAAATAACTATTTCATAGTTTTTATGTGCTTTACCTGTTATATAGCACTCCACATTAATATTTGGCCTGCTAAAATAAATGGAAATTAGCAGAGAAGAAATATGAGGAAGAAAGGGCTTCATGTTGAGTAACTACATCAGATATGGGTGTTGAAACTGTGCTTGACTGTTCAAGTATTTGAAAACATGCAAGACCATCAAAGTCATAGGATCTAAAATTGATTAAACAATAAGAAGCTTTACCCTCATTAATATTTCAAAACTCACAAATGGATAAAAAATTCTTTAATCACCAGGTCAAAATGAATATATTCTTCATTTTAAAAATGTGTTTATAAGTGATCCTGTGACCAGATAATATAAACTCTGAATTCTATAAATATCCTGAGGGAGCAATGAATTATTACTTTGTATAAGAACTATGGCGAAAGTGCAATTCTGAGAATAATCAAAATATGATTTGTCAAGGCATGAAAAGACAGGATATCTAAACTTCCAAAGGAAGTCACTGTCCTAGGTGTAAGCTGTGGCGCTGTCAGAAAACTAACAAAGAAACACAAAATGTCCCGTTAGACAACGTTATTACAATAATATAATAACAACAATGGCTACCATGTATTGAACTTTTATAAGCCAGATGTTGTTAAATGTTTAATATACCATATTTAATTTTGTGATAGCCATTTTTCATATCTTTTGAATAGATTCTTCTAAAAATAGATGATCTCTTACAATCTTTGTGTACAAAACAACAATTTTCTACTCAATATTGCCTGCACATGTGCAAACTTGGTCTTTGTTGCTCAAATTTGTCTTGGTTTCAACCCACTTATTCTACCACACAAGTTAAGCTTAATTGCTATTTTATGTCAATATTATGACATAGTATGAGTGTGTTTTGTGTTTGGTAATTGCAATCATTGTTGCTTCTGTTGTGGTCATCCATTTACAATGATTGGTGTCAGTTTATCTCTTGTAAAAATAAAATACAGTGTGTGTGTGTGAAAAAAAAATAGTTTTGGAGATTTTTGAAATCTATATGTATTTCTATATATCTGTAACTATTCAAACACACAGTGTGTATCCTTTTGCTCAATATTTTATCTGTGACATTCATCTATATGGTTGCATATACTTATAGTTAATTCATTTTCATTCTATACAGATTCCATTGCACAAGTATGACATTTTTTAATCTGTTTTACCTTTGATGTACCTTTGATTCAATGCTGCTATACGTGTCTTGTACATATCTTTTGGGATGCATGTGTATGCATTTCTGTTGGGTATATACCTAGAAATGGAATCTCTGGCTCATAAGAAATAAGTATATTCAACCCCAGTAGAATATGCCAAATTTTTGTTTTCCCCAAATGGATATACATGCTTACATTACCACCACAAGACTGTGTAAGTTCTCATTGTTTCACATGTCCATCAATATTTACTCTCATAAAGCCTTTCTAATGTTGGTCATTCTGATAGAAGTATAACGAGTTCTCACTGGAATTTAATTGGTATTTCCCAGATTGCTGGTGAGGATTAGCACCGTTTCACTTTTTGGTTGACTATTTGAATAATCTATTTTGTGAAATGCCTCGTCAAGCCTCTTGCCAATTCTTCTATTGAGTTCTCTGTTTTTCTATTAATTTGAATAACTTTGTATGTATTCTGAATATGGGTGCATTTTGGTTATATTTTTTGCAAACATCTTCTTGTATGTTCCAAGGTGCATTTTTCACTTGATTAATGATGTCCTCAACTTTCATTAATATAATCAAATAGAGAAAGTTTTTTTGATGGTTAGTGATATGGGTATCTGGCTTATTAAGATACCCACCCTGAGATCTATACTTTTGCCTTTACCTACCCAGAGATCATAAAGATATTTTTCTATGCTATCTTCTAGAATCTTCATTGTTTTAAATTTCATATTTAGATGCACAATACAAATAGAATTGATTTTCTGTGTACAGTATGAATTGTGGGTCATTTCATTTTTGATATCCAGTTGACTCAGCACCATTTACTGAAAAGATATTGTCCTGAAATGTAATCATTGCTGTAAGTCAAGTGTCTATATTTACATGGGTTAATTTTTTCGTTCCCTATGCTTTCTCATTATTTCATTATGAAAATTTTCAAACATACTGAAAAGTTAAAAGAATTGTTCGGTAAACATCCGTATGTTCACCTCTTAGATTCTACAATTTAAAAAAATTAAAAATAAAAAAATAAATGAGTTTAAAAATTTACACTGGGTCAAGAAATTGAAAAGAAATATGTATGCAGATGGGCATAGATATGAAACAGTGTATGCAGATAAACATGGAAATGAACTCTAAATGTGATATTCATGATTGAAAAATTCACCAGAGAAATGAGCACAATTCCATATTTTCTTGAAAAGCCACAACAAAATGCTTTCAGGATCTAAAAAAGGAAGATACTCATAACCTCAATAATCTCTGTTATGTATTATTTCTGAGCTACATAAGGATTGCCTATCATAAACAAGGAGTTATAACCAGAAGTTAGGAATATTGCTGGATTCCTTAAAAAAGATGAGGGAAACTTCAAAGAAACCAAGATGTATTTTTCTTATATTTTAATTTTACTATTTTAAAAAACCTTAGAAATCTCTTTACATATGTACAATAGAAAATAGAAAATTCTAAATGAAATAAAGAATTACAGTTTTTTTCTTGTTTAGTGACACTAAATAAAGTGATACTAAATAAAGGTGACTATTAGAATAAATAATGCATTAGATTTGGTGAAATATAAGTTATTTAAATTATTCCTCAAAATTTTAGTTATACATGTTAGTATTTTCAGTTTACATATGAAAAAACTGAGTCTTAGAGAGTCTTGGTACCATGTCAAAGGCCACACAAATCATTCTGTGCCTGAGAGTAACTCCAAAGACTTTTTTGTTGAAATGTTGGCTGTCTTTTATGATGCAATCAACTTTCTACACATTTCTGAGGCTCAATTTCTTCAAGTATAAAATGAGAAAATTGAACTAAAAATACTATAAAGCTCTTTCCGCTGCTGACATCAAAGATTCTGAGGAAAACCCAAGCTATTGTCCAATGTCAACTGCAAAATAAAGGAAATGTTTGTAAGTAATGATAATATTAATTCAATATGCAATTATGGCTCAAATATCCAATTGTTTCTCCAGAATCATCTCGATTAAATTTAGTACGTTTCATGTACTCTGTACCCCATAAGGTGATAATGAGCCTCATACATTGCAATCTATAGTAGAAAAAAGAATTTATTTTTGTTTGTCCTAAAATCAGCATTATGTTGTAGAATCCATGGATTTCATGAACAAGTTTTCTTTAATTAATTTTAAATTTCAAATATAGAAACTCTCAGCTTTTATTTTTTCTTTTGACATTGACTAATAGTGTTTTATCTTTTCAGTCATAGACATTCAAAGAGAATCTCTAACATCTTGTTTAATTTTCCCTAGAATATCTATAGCTGTATTTTAATGTCTACAGCTACAATGAACAAAGAGAAAGGTTTGTAGGTGTGGTGAATCTCCATTTGACCTATGGAATATATATATATATAGTGCTCCTCTTAATAACTTGGCATTTGAGCTAATATCTCCAAGAATCAGGTTGCAACAAACCAAAACCTTCTTCTGAACAGAGCGAGACTTCATAATCGATCACTTTAGTACAATTTTTTCTTTTTTCTAAATGTGTTACTTGACCCTTGCGGATCCAGTGTGCCTCTGCAATATTTTGACTAGTCAACAATCTTTTTATATCTTCCTGTGATTTATCCCTGTTAGCTTTGAATGACACCACCTGAGAGCTGAGAATTGGGAAATCATTCCACTCATTTTATTACTTCTCCATCCAAAATACAGTAAGATATTTCAGAGATGTAATTTTTCTTAGAGTTTTTCTAACACAGTCTCATTGGAGAGATGTTAAATGAAGTCGGAGAGATGTTAAATGAAGTCAGAGAAATGAAATAACTTGACCAAAGTGTCACAGCTGTTCTGTAGTCGGCTTGTACAAGAACCATAGCTCCAAAATATGAGTTCACTATGCTGTGCTGATTATTCCAAGTCTGATTATTCCATCTTTCTAATCACTCTTATTACGTTAGCTTCCTGACCTCTAACAAGGAATTTCTTTCAATACCATTAAAACTCAGTTACCTCTTTTGTTTGCAATTGGACTTTTAAAGAAACCTGACAATTCAAAAGACTATCTTGAAGAAGTTGAAAACATAGCCTTTGGAGTCAGAAATACATTGAATCAATTCTGGGTTACTATGATATGAGCCTTTTCTAAGTCATTTGTTTTTTTAAAATTTATACAAGGGAAAAATAATATCTATTTATAAGATTATTGAAAAAAATGTATAGGATATATGAGACTATATATCTTAATCCTGGGCCATACCATGTGTTTTTAATAAATGTTAGTAATTTTATTATGATTGAGAGAATGAATAAATTAGAGCAAAATGTGAGCAATAAAAATTTCAAGGTGAAAAAACATCATGAATATTTATTCTTTTTATGTAACTTTTCCAAATACTGTATAAAGTCATTATAATAGTGAATAACAAATAAATCAATACAGTTAAATTGTAGAGAGAATAAAGAGAAAATAAATAAATAATTCTTCCAGGTTCTCTGAGTTGCCTGTGGTGATGGGGAAGTCTGGGAAACTAAACAGTTTTACTCTTGTCACTCATCACCCCAAGGTCCATCTTCCTGACAAATAAGCACAGAAGAATTAAAACAACAGACCAAAAAACACAATAAGATGCACTACATAACTATTGGAATGACTACAATTTAAAAAGACTTATACCAAATATTGGTTAGGATGTAGAGCCAGTAGAATTTATTTAACTTTCTAGTGGGAATGTAAAATGATACAACCACTGTGGAAAACATTGTGTTAGTTTTTTTTTTTTAATATCAAAGATACACATATTCCACTTCAAGATATTTAACCAATACCTAGGAAAATGGTATTGGAAAAAACATATCCATTTAAAGACTTGCACAAAAATGCTCATAGCATCTTTATTTCCTACAGCCTAAATGGAAACAATACCAATGTCCATCTACAGTTGAACAGATAAACAAATCATGATACATCTATACAGTGGAATACTATGCAGCAATAAAAAGAAATGGACAATTGATACTCATGTGAATAAGTTGTTCAAATAATTATGAGCTGGATGAAAGAAACAAGACACCTTCCCTGCCCTAAAAATAGTGTGCATTCTGACTAATTCCATTTAGTGTGGAATTTAGAACATGTATGCAAAATTATAGTGATATAAAGCAGATAAATAGTCATCTGAGGGATGGGGATGGGAAGAGGGAGTGAGAGTATCAGACAAATTTGGGAGGTGATGCATATGTTCACCATGTTGATTGTAATAATGGCTTCACAGGTATATACGCAATCTATCAAACTGTACACTTTAAATAGTGCAATATATTGTATGTCAATTACAGTTGGCCCTCTGTATTCACAAGTTCTGCATCTGCAAATTCAACCAACCATGGATAGAAAATATGTAATTTTTTAAATCCATAAATTTCCAAAAAACCAAAACTTGAATTTGTTATACTCTAGAAAATATTTACATAGCATTTAGATTGTATTTACAACTATTTACATAGCATTTACATTGTGTTAGGTATTATAAGTAATCTAGAGATGATTTAAAGTATATGGGAGGATGTGTGTAGGTTACATGCAAATACTGGGCCATTTTAGTTAAGGGACTTGACCGTCCTTCGATTTTGGTCTCCACGGGGGACCTGAAACCAACCCCCTGTGGATACCGAGGGATGACTGTATATCTTAATAATGTTATCTTTTCAAAGATTATGCTCTACAGAACATAATCTTCTCTCTCAAACAAATGTTTTGAGTCCCTATCTTTACACATGACAAAAGCTGAAGCATAGAGGCACAATTAGAAAAACCATATTTTTAAGACTATCTCAGATATTTTATTCTAAGAATTAAGAGTATTATTTCACTTTTATTATTTTTATAACATCTCAAAAAGATCATATTTATTTTCCTCATTTTTTATAATAAGATACTGACCCAGCACATGAATGAAAGTGTTGCAGTGTGTGATCCTCAGGGTTCTTCCTCCAATCTGTATTGGACTGTGTCTAACTTGGCAACCAGAGGACCCATAGGAAGTGTAGTAAGAAGCCTATTTGGGGAGAATGTAGCCACTTCACAGATTTTCCAGTAGCAAGAACCATTTTATGAAGGAAAAACAATACCTGAAGTAAACTAGGGAAAAAAATTCCCACCTCACAGTGCAATCAAGAGATAAAAGAGACATATGAGCTTTACATTTTGTTAGAATGCAGGCTGTAAACAATGTAAATTGTGTGATCGCAGTTTTCTAGCTTCTCGTCTTCTCCATTTTTCTATACAAAGAAGGTAAGAATCAGTTACAGCTGTTTCCAACAATGGTCTATACTTTTAGACTTCTGTGAAAAGCCTACCCAAACGCACTTAAAAGACTGAACAACAAATATCCTCCTTTATGAAAATTAAGAAACCGGCAGAAATTAAGGTGCGGTCAAGATTCCTTTATAATGAATACCATAGGAGTGAACAGTTTTATCACAGTGGAATTTCACTCTATATAAGTAAATTGCCATGAATCAAATTTCCATCCTACAGAGCAAATACTCAGCTTCCTATCTTTCTTTTTAAAACTGTCAAGTCTCAGGCAGGGAATTAGTATGTGAAGAGAAATATTTTATATAGGGCAGGTGTTCTGTGAATGTCTTTGACTGACAAGAATCCTACGAAAACCTGGACTGAAGAAATTAAACCCTACTGTTTGTTGTCATTTAAATTTGAGGGATGCCGGGAAGCTCCCCACTCTCAGAATATTTCTCCACTGGCCTGTCAAAATGCCTATAATTTCACCATTCGAAATTCACTCCTTTCAACAAGCTGAGGCCGTGAGCCAGCAGAGGCATGGTAGAGGCAACACGTGGACCCATGCTCAGACCTGGGAATCTCTGATGTGCCTGAATGCTGGACAAAGGAAAACATCATTGCCACCTTGTGAAGACTTTCAGCTCTCAAAATTGTTCAGTTAGCCCATTTAGGGTGGAGCTGAAGTGATACCAGTTTAATCGCTTAGCATTGTTTCAACCTATTTCATTACAGTGTAAAAAAGGAATTTTCTAGAACACAGAAATCAGTGATAATTTTTTTAAAAGCACTCGATTTAACTGAGTTGAATACATTAGTGAGAATGTGTGTATGTACATTTGTGTGGAAGTGGGAGTAATTTCAGTATCCTCACACAATTAAGGGATACTTTGAAGGGACTGTTAGTATTATATCATAGTTTATGCCCATGGAAAGCCAAGGTTTTAATTATTCCTGCCTTAAGGCCCTTGAGTCACATAACAATAGCAAGCATATACAGCAATTAATAAACAGGCAAAAGCCAACGTCTCAGTCTCCAGAGCTCTGACTCTCAGGAATGAGGCAGAGGAAACAAAGAATACCGAGAGGCCTGCCCAGGAAAGCGATTTTGAAACCCTAGTCTAAATCTCGGGTGTGTGTGCTGGGTCTTCCCTGGCCTTACTGTAAGCCATCCTTCCGTCATGTGATTGCATCAAATTCCATGCAGGGCATGTGCTGAATTATTGTTGCCTCCCTGCCCGTACTGTCCTGACATTTGCTGTTTTCTGGGCGCTCTCATTTGCCTCTTCCTGAGGCTCACCTGTATTGACGTGGTTGTCACACAGAGGTCAGTGACCAGACACCCACAATATAAAATGCTCATCTCATCACATTCTATGCATTTTGCTCTTGGGGTGGAGGGTGTCCAGTCTGCAATGAAACCATTTCTATCTTATATTCTTCGGACAGGCTTTACACCTGTGTGATGTCATCTGCTTAGAAAATGCAAGTCTTCCCTCTTCCCTCTCTACGTCCTCTTGAAACTATTGCCTTCAATTACTTTTCATTCAGACCTCACATGTACTGAAATTGGAATAAAGTCAAAAAGCTTTAAAAAGAGGGAGATGCATTCATCAGGATGCATTTGGTCAACCCTGCTGGCTTTTTTTCTTCTCCTGTTCGGAGAGGGCAGCCTCTTCAAATGCACACTTTGCTTTTGACAGCTCTGCAGTGATTGGGTGCAGCAGGAAATGTGCCTGACACATAATATCCACTGATTCAACCTTGCAATATTTATTTCATAGCCAACATAAATAAAAATAAAATATTTCCTTGAAAGTTTTTCTCACATGCTGCCTGGCTGCATTGCCAGCAACTTTGCAGATCCTTCTGTTAGAAAACTTTTATTTGCTTTCCTCTCTACCATAAATCATCTTCTCTGATCTGACTCTGACTGGATCATCCTTTGTTGGATGCATTGTAGATGACGCAATAAAGATAGAATGAGTACAGTTTGATGAGGAAACTATTAGATTCATATAAGATAAAGCCTTTCAAGAGAAAATTAAAATTTCTTGCTCTAATTATCAATTCCCTGGGCCTTGCTGTAGTGCACTATGAAGCTCAGGGATTTGGGCTTTTAGGTGATTGGGGTAACCACGACCTCGGTGAATCCAGATCCCAATTATTAGAGTGGGACCAAGGTAGTTCAGGAAACTGTAAACAAAATCAGAGAAATCATCACTTGTGGTAGATTTTATATTCTCAAGTGAGTCAAATAAGAGCAAGCCTGATTATCACCAGAGCATGAAATCTAACTGAGTTTCGCAGAGACAGAAAGGTGGGAAATCTCTGTTGCTTGGGAAAGCATCCGTGAGTATGGTACAAGTTTTCCTCAGGTGGCAGGAAATCACTAGTCATAAATGCAACAAGGCTTGGTTACAAGAAAAAGCCACAGAGGGGTAGAAATTAAGTAATAGAGGGATGCCCTGATGGGGACACTTTTGGTGAACGTAATTGAAATCTCTCCATAATTTGGCAACACTGAGGCACTTTATTTAATCTGCTCACTAATAGGGATTTGGGTTATTTAGTAGCAGTTTTCAAAGTTTTTTAGTCTGACACCTTTAAAATAATTTTTTAAGAATTACATAATCCTTGCAAAAATTTTAATTGACATCTAAAAGTTTTTCGTAACTTAATTGTAGCAAGTGATATAATTTAGGTGTATTATAAATATTGACATTCTAAATTCACACTGTTATGTTTTAATTGTATGTAACTAAATATAAAGACTATAGCATTAAATTTACACCTCAGTCCATTAAAATTACATTATAGTAAAAGATTGTTATAGTCAAAAGTTACATTAATTTTTTATATTTGTGTATTCCATTTCACTTTTACAACATAATTTTATTTTAATGTAATATATTTTTAAGTTTGAAAGATGTTAATCACAGATCACACATTTCTGCAGTTTAAATGTGTGTTATGTGTGTCTGTGTGCTTGTAAGTCTCTGAATTTTGAAAGAAATTGTGAAAATGTCTACAAGATTAAAATCACGATTATTTAATTAAACAATTGATAAAAAGTATATGATCAGTTTTGAAAATTAATTATTAAAAAATAAAACATATTGGAAAAGTATGTTAATGTGGTAAGCTGGATGTTTCAAAATTGTTTTATTTATACACAAATGAATACTTTAGTTAGAAGGAAGCAGTGTTCAGCATGAATTCTGTATTATTTGTTTTCATGGGTATGAGATTTACAAATACTTTTTCTTATAAGATTTAGATTGAAATGGAAGAGTTTAGCTATTTAATAATGCATCTGTTTTATGTCCTCATCAATGGTCCCCAACCTTTTTGGCAACAGGGACCAGTTTCATGGAAGACAATTTTTCCACAGACTGGGCAGTGTGGGGGTGGATGGTTTGGGGATGATTCAAGCACATTACATTTATTGTGCACTTTATTTCTGTTATTATTACATTGTAATATATAATGAAATAATTATACAACTCACCATAATGCTGACAGGAGGCAGAGCTCAGGCGGTAATGGGAGTGCTGGGGAGTGGCTGTAAATACAGATGAAGCTTTGCTTGCTTCACTGCCCACCTCCTGCTGTGCAGCCTGGTTCCAGGGGTTGGGGACCCCTGCTCTTAGCTATATACCTAAAATCATATAGTGGCCCATCATAAAAATTATTCTTATTGATCTAAAAGCTCATTCAGGTTTAACTAAAAGCAAAGAATTAAAAGCTGCCTAAATGGCAAGATGATTTGTTAAGCAGTCACCATGGTCATTTACTTTCTCAGTTTCCAAAAATCCTTTCAAAAGATTCAGCAATGATTATTGATGATGCTCACCACCTTTTCAGTTAGAGGCATTTTATTTCGCCCAGTACTGTCAGAAAATGTTGGAAAAATTAAAATATTGCAAATTTTATTATCATTTGCCAATGCAGTTTTGTTTTGTTTAACAAATTTATTTATTTATTTATTTATTATTTTTAAACAAATTTATTTATTTATTTTTGGCTACATTGGGTATTTAAAATATATTTAAATATATTTTATGATTGCCGTGTGCAGGCTTTCTATAGTTGCAGCGAGTGGGGGCTACTCTTTGTTGTGGTGCGTGGGCTTCTCATTGCGGTGGCTTCTCTTGTGGAGCACAGGCTCAAGGCACATGGGCTTCAGTAGTTGTGGCACACAGGCTCAGTAGCTGTGGCTCGTGGGCTCTAGAGCACAGGCTCAGTAGTTGTGGCACACGGGCTTAGTTGCTCCCCGGCATGTGGGATCTTCCCAGACCAGGGATCGAACCCATGTCCCCTGCATTGGCAGGCAGATTCTTAACCACTGTGCCACCAGGGAAGTCCCGCCGATGCAGTTTTTAAACAAACTGCATTTATCTTACCATGTGCTTTAAACATATTTCCATCAAAACCTTGACATATACATTTAACTCAAGTTATGGGATGCAAACTGATTAGAAAAGCCAATTCTTATCATAACTACAATGAACCAAATGAGATTTATGTTCCATCAGAAAGAGTCTAATTTTGTGTTCAATTAAAATAATTATTTTAATATGCATCATTTTGACTGCCTTCTATATTCTGAAGTAAATTCTAAAACAGGCAGACATAGATAGGTATTTACATAGCTAGCTAGATAGCTAGCTAAATAGATAGAGTCACAAAACCTTCCCATGAGTTTGTTGCCTACTTAATACAATTTGCTGCCTCCTCTGATATTTTTTAGTGGTTCTTTCCTTGCTTTGTTCTCTTGGGACTCTTCCTGGGCTAATATATACTTTCATAGAGATGGTTAATCGAAGATGCTAGGTCACTAAACAGCGATTATAATTTTTCCCACCACTCTCTTGTAAGATATATTTACGAATATCTTTAATGTAAACTACAGTGCAGACACCCAATTTTTAATGGCACATTTTGCCTTTAACAAATATATATATATATAAGACTAGAAAGATTCAAAAGTTTGCCACACGTTAACGATATATTGTTTAAAGGAGCTTCAGTGACACCAACATTTTCCATTTGTATTTTGTGTTTGAAAACTTTTTTACGTTTCTTATTATAAAAATTTTCAGAGATATACAAAGTGGAAAGAGTAATATAATGAATCCTACATATCCATTTCCAGCTTCAACAATTAACAACACATAGTCAATCTTGTTTTATCAATACCCCACCCATTTTCCCCAGCCTGAATTATTTTGAAGCAGATTCCACATACTTTCATCTGCATATATTTTATCATATATAAATTAAAAAGAAAAGACACTTTACAAATAAGTATTATCAATTATTTAAAAAATAAATAACTGTGACCAACTAGCCACCTTGTAGTCATATTTTCCTGTCAATTTTTTTAAAAAAATTTATAGTTTGCTTAAAACAGAATTTAGAGAAGATCAACAGATCATAGTTTTTGATATCTCTCTTAAGACTCTTTTCAACTCTGTTTCCTTTCCTTACCTCCCTCTCCTCTCCTCACTTCTCCTCTCATATTTTTTTCTGTTGTTGTTTTTGAATAAAATATATAATCCTACAGAATATGCTACAGTCTAGAGTTTGCTGATCGTACTCCCGTGGGGTATATTAAAGTACATTAAATATTTACATTTTCATTGTGTTAGCTGTAAATTGCTTTAGACTCATAAACTTGATCAGATTCTTCTTCCCCTTCTTCTTCTTCTCCTTCTTCTTTTTCTGTGTCTAATTCTGCTTCTCCTGCTCCCTCTCCTCTTCATCCTCCTCCTCCTCCTCCTTCTTCCTCTTCTTGTCTTCTTTTTTTTTTTTTTTGCGGTACACAGGCCTCTCACTGTTATGGCCTCTCCCGTTGCGGAGCACAGGCTCTGGACGCACAGGCTCAGCGGCCATGGCTCACGGGCCCAGCTGCTCCGCGGCATGTGGGATCTTCCTGGACCGGGGCACGAACCCGCGTCCCCTGCATCGGCAGGCGGACTCTCAACCACTGCGCTACCAGGGAAGCCCTTCTTGTCTTCTTTTTCACAGTTGTGCAGTGTGAACTTTATTCAAGAGTCACATAATGTTGGTGATCCCATTTTAAGAAATATTACCAGCTTATAATGATTATTACTTACATCCATTAATTTAATGTTTCATAGGGTTGTAAAATATAAAATTCCAATCCTATCATTTCTTCTTCATTAATGAGGTGGAATATTTCTACAAATATAAAATTATCACTTTAAGAATTTTTTATCATAAGATACAGTTTGTATAGAAGCAATAAGATGAATGTTTGATTCTTCCCCTTTTCTTAAATATTTTCATCTGGTAAGTTGGTTACTAACATTTTCCACAAGTAGCCAGAGTGTTTTTGAATATCATCATGAACTCATGGATTTAAATATATTTTATGATTGAGTCCATTGTAACTATAATTATTATGGAAATTCAAGTGGTCCCATCTTTTGCCAGTAGTTTGCCTTCTGAGTCCTTCTGCCATGATTTAATAGTCTTTTTTAACTTTATAGCTTTCTGATATGATCTGATGGTTCAGATCTATCTTGCATATTTCATGCTCAGGTCTGAAATTAACCATTTCTCCAAACAGAGCCGTATAGTTTTATAGG
This sequence comes from Globicephala melas, assembly GCF_963455315.2. Taxonomy (NCBI): domain Eukaryota; kingdom Metazoa; phylum Chordata; class Mammalia; order Artiodactyla; family Delphinidae; genus Globicephala; species Globicephala melas. The sequence goes on from NC_083318.1 coordinate 35,083,717, forward strand.
GAATGGCATTTGAAAACCAAACTTTAGATACTAAAAGTTACTCATTCCACAGGATTGATCATTGATCATTGTTTCTAGGCCTTTTTTTAAATATAGTTCAAGGTTTTTTTTTTTTTTTTAGTATAAAATACGTCTTGAGTTATTCTTATACTTTCAAGTCAAATTCAGCACTACACAAATTATACTGACTCTCATTTGTATCTCCTTTCACCCATGATGAAATATTATTTCTTAATGATACCAATATAATTCCTTTTATTGTTTGTAGAATATACCCTAACAACTTCATAGCAATCATATTAACACTACCACTAACAATGTGATTACTGATTTTTACTGAGTTCTTTTGTCTGTAGCATATATCCCATTAGTGATGTAAAATCAAATAACTACTTTAAATATAATTATGCAATTTGAATAATTCCTCCTTGTATGGTTATTCTGTTAAACATAGAGTTAAGCTTATAAGTTTGTTTTTCTATTTCATTTAGGGGATATTAAATGTAAAATTGTATTATTAATATGTGAAGTATTTACATGGTCTGAAAGTTAAAATTATGAAGTAAAGTATATTCAAGTCCTGTATAATCCACTTTATCCCTTCTACACTCATAGGTAATCTTTTCTTTTTAAGTTTATGATTTACTTTCCATTTGAAAATGCCCTTTCTGCCCTTATTTAAGTAGGCAATGATATGCTGAGGTTTATATTTTTAAAAGAGCACTCAATTATATTGCATGAAATACTTTAGCAGGGCAAGTGCAAATATAGGGAAACTAGTTAGGAGGCTATTGCATAAATTTAGGACATGGTAGCCTGTGTTTGACTCTTCGGTACTTTGATATTTTGTCCTTTGTGTTATTTTTGATATCTGTGGCACCTGTATAGGATATTTTGATTATGTGCCATGGATTAATTTTTATTGCCTTATTTCTTAACTTTCTATAACTTGTTCATATGATTAAGATGTTTTGGGCTTTATTAGTTTACTGTCAATAAAGTTCAATAATTTGACAACTCTAAAATAGATTCCTGTTTTCCAATTTGTCTAAAAGTTGTAATTTCCTTGATCCAGTGGGAATATTTAAGAAGGCAGGATAAAGTTTCACTGGTTTTCATATCCAAACTGTGGCATCAAGACTCAACCTCTAAATGCGAAAGAAATTACAAATCAAAATGGATATATTTAAATATATTGAACTATTAATTTTAATATGGCCCTCTTAATACGAACATCAGTGAGTCCGTTCTTAAAAGCGCATACTTATGCCCTTTAATTTATCATAAAACTATTTCAATTGTGCTGATATATTCTGAATATGATCTAAGCAGCTTGATTAACACACTAGCTAGGTAGGCTTGGGCTGCTTTATTTAAGCTTTGGGGAAATGAGAAGACAAGGAAGAAAGAATTGCGTGTTATCTCAAGTCTGTAACGGAGAAATTACTTTTCTGTGAATATAGTCTCATGTTTGAAAATTCCCAATCAAGGGAAATAGAAGGAAGGAAATAAGGAGCAAGGGGGAAATAAATGAAATAGACACTAAAAGGCAATAGAAAAGGTCAACGAAACTAAGAGCTTGATTTTGAAAAGATAAACAAAATTGACAAAACTTTAGCCAGACTCATGGAGAAACAAAGAGAAAGGACTCAAATAAATAAAATCAGTAATGAAAGAGGAGACGTTACAAATCATACAGGGATCATAAGAGATTGCTATGAACAATTAATTATATGCCAGTGAAATGGATGATGTAGAAGAAATGGATAAATTCCTAGAAACATACAATCTACCAACACTGAATCATGAAGAAATGGAAAATCTGAACAGATGGATTACTAGTAAGGAGATTGAATCAGTAATCAGAAACCTCCCAACAAAAGAGTTTAGAAGACTTCTATTGTCATTTTAGTCTCTGTTTTATTTATTTCTGCTCTGATCTTTGTTATTTGCTTCCTTGTGCTAACTTTCTTATGCTAATTTTTTTTTTTTTTTCTGGTTTCTTTAAGTGTAAATTTAGGTTGTTTATTTTATACCCTTTGGTCTTTTTTCCCCTAATGTAGGAGTTTATCACTGTAAACTTTCCTCTTAGAACTGCTTTTGCTGTATTCATAAATTTTGGTATAATGTGTTTCCATTTGCATTTGTCTCATATTTTTCCTATTTTTCTTTTGATTTCTTCTTTGGCCTTTTGGTTGCTTAGGAGCATATTGTTTAATCTACAATTTGGACATTTTCTGATTTTATTCTTGTAATTGATTTCTAGCTTTATACCATTGTGGTCAGAAAAGATTCTTGATATGATTTCAGTCTTCTTAAATGTATTAATACTTGGTTAGCAGCCTGATATATGATCTATCCTGGAAAATGTTCCATATGTGCTTGAGGAGAATGTGTCTTCTGCTGCTATTGCATGGAATGTTCTTTAAATGTAGAAGCTGGATGTGACTTCAGAATATCTCCATTTAGGAGATTATGAGTGCATTTATAGTAGTATGTATGACAATGGACATATGTCATGTGGGGGAAGTTTTTGAATTGTGTATAAGAGAAGTATGTATAAGTTGAGCAACTGAGAGATAAATTGTACAGTGGAGTAATTATAACTGCCCAGCTTACCCTCCAAATATGTCCTCAGCAGTCAGGTTTTTATTTGTCCACAGGACAAAAAGTGGATACTTCACATGAGTTGGCACAATTAAACATCTCCCTCTCTGTCACTCCTCTGCACACCTCCTCCTACCCCAGGGCTTTAATAGACACAAGGAGGCAGGGGTTTTTTAATAAAGCAAATATCAGAGGACTAGAGATGTTTTATTTATTCCTTCTGCTGATATCATTAATGTTTCTCTATTTTTAGTCCTTACTGAGCTTTAATTTTTCACTTGTTCTGTGAACTCCGTGACTATCTTTGCATCCTTCTACTCCCATTAAGTTGCCCTTCACATTTAGGCCAGTCCAAACTGGCATCTGATACATGCAAGATAATAAACACATATTTCTGTTTCTGGTGCTGCTTGTGATAGTGAAGTTTGAAATTTTGGATAAATTGATCCTGAGATTGCAATAGCCATGTCCTGAACTATGTGGATTAGTCTTACATATTACCAGTCTATGATTGGAAAATAATTATTTATATTTTTTAGACATACTATTTTTATGTAGAAGTAGGGAAGGAGACAAAGGAAGAACGTAGGACATGAGAAAATTTTCTGAAGGGTAATTGTTTTCAGGCCTTTATATCTGTTTCATCAATGGTGTCTTATGCATGCATTTGAGACAGAAACTTCCAAGGGCAAGAGCTAAGTTTTCCCTGGAATGACACGGTACTTCAGAGGCTGTGCTCTTTAAATCAGAAAGCCTTTTTTTCTTTTTTTTTTCTTTTTTTTTAACATTTTTATTGGGGTATAATTGCTTCACAATGGTGTGTTAGTTTCTGTTTTATAACAAAGTGAATCAGTTATACATATACATATGTTCCCATATCTCTTCCCTCTTGCATTCTTTTCTTTTTTTTTAACTTTGTTTGTCTGTTTGTTAGTTTCAGTTGCTTCAAGTTACCCTGCCACTACAAAGAAGGATAGAGTTACATGAATCCCTCTCTCCTGAATACTCCTTTTGAAAGGGTAATACCTGAAAACAGAAGTTTTTATAATGTACTGCTAATAGAACTGGCCATGTTCCCTCATACATTCCACCTCCTCCCCCCAACAAAAAAATTTTTTCCATCATCTTGTTTCCTATTTGTTTTCAGGTAATAATACAAACATGTGCAAAATACACAATGCAGGAAATTTGGAAGTTACAAAAAATATAGGAGAAAAATAAAAATTGTTATCTTCCACCTAGAAATAATGTCTTAATATTTCTAGTATATTTCCTTTCTTTCTGTGTATGCTTAGATATGCCTTTATATTTAGAAATTTGAGATTATAACATACATTCTGACTTACATGACTTATCTGTTTTTTCTTACATTGTAATATCTTCATAAGTCTCTGGCACCAGAACCAAAAAAGAAAAAAAGAGTACAATAGAAGATAATTACATACAACTATATTCTATGAACTTAGACACAAAATTCTCAACAACATATTAGTAAACTGTTTTCAACAATATATAAAATAATTAGCCAGTTCCACATGTAAGGAGTTTGGAAGTCGACACTCCATCCTAAAACAACTGAAAGCCAAACAGACTGAAAAACCATCTCTTCTTGGACCCTACAGAAAAGGAGGGACACAAGACAAATCACTGCCACAAAGAGACAGGCAAAGACAGGGAGTCACAGCTTATCAGAGCAGAGAATCACTAGGAAAAATCACCCAGTGAACAAGAGCCAGGGAAACCTGAACTGTAATTGATGGCTTGCTAAAGGCAATGTGTGGAAAACTGAAAGTTAGAAACTTCAGAGGAACCTATTCTTAACGAGGTCCCCATAATATATGTAAGATTTACATCCAGAAGCTCAATCAGGTTTCCACAGTAAATATTGGGGGGAAAAATCCTCTTGAGCTTCCAGCAGGGGGAGGCAAAAAGAAACCACTTTGAAATATGCCAGAGCATTTCTTCTTCTTAACAAGACCTGCCCTAATGGGAAACTAGTTAACCAGAGCCTGGCCTGCTGGAGTAGTATTGAAGCCAAATTGACCTAGGGGAAAAGAAACACCCAACTCCAGCTCACTTTAGCCATCCTGTCCCATCTACATGGGAGTCTAAAAAAAGAGAGAAACACTTGTGAAGTTCATAGTCTGGACACATAGGCTCACTAAAAGACAGAGATCTAATCATAGGACTATAGAACGCTTCCCCTTCCCCCACAACTTATACCGCATTACTAAAAATCTATGTGTAGCAGTTCTTTTTAACCAATAAAACATGTCTGGATATCAACAAAAAATGACTAAGCATACTAAAATTCAAAAACCATAATTTGAAAGGATAGAGCAAGGATCAGAACAAGACATGACAGGGGTGTTGGAATTATCAGACTGGAAATGTAAAACAACTATAATTAATATGCTAAGAGCTATAAGCATGCAAGAACAGATACGCAATGTAAGCAGAGAGATGGAAATCTTAAAAAAAGAGCCAAAAGAAGTGCTAGAGATCAAAAACACTGTAACTGAAATGAACATGCCTTTGATTTCTTAATAGAATTTTAGTCTTTTTATTAGTGGGCTGGACATGGATGAGAAAAGAATCTCTGACCTAGAGGATATATCAATAGAATCCTCAAAAACCAAAAAGCAAAGAGAACAAAGATGGAAAAACACAGAACAGAATATCCAAGAACTGTGGGACAACTACAAAATGTGTAACATATGCATAATAGGAATATCGGAGAGAAGACAGAGAAAAACAATAATGACTGAGAATTTCCTCAATTTAATGTCAGACACCAAACCACAGATCCAGGAATCTCAGAGAACACTTAGCAGGATAAAAGCCAAAACACTACTCTCAACATATCATTTTCAAAACAGAAAATCAAAAATAAACAATCCTGAAAGATGCAGGGGGAGCAGGGAGTGGGGGGAATCCTACTTGTAGAAGAACAAAGATAAGAATTACATTTAACTTCATGAAAGCAAGAAGAGAGTGGAATGAAAATTTTATGCTGATGAAAGGAAAAAAACAACCCACCAACCTAGAACTCTGTACCCTATGAAATTAAAGACTTAAATATAAGGCCAGACACTATCAAATTTTTAGAGGAAAATGTAGGCAGAACACTCTATGACATAAATCACAGCAAGATCCTTTTTGACCCACCTCCTACAGAAATGAAAATAAAAACAAAAATAAACAAATGGGACCTAATGAAACTTCAAAGCTTTTGCACAGCAAAGGAAACCATAAACAAGACCAAAAGACAACCCTTAGAATGGGAGAAAATATTTGCAAATGAAGCAACTGACAAAGAATTAACCTCCAAAATTTACAAGCAGCTCATGCAGCTCAATAACAAAAATACAAACAACCCAATCCAAAAATGGGCAGAAGACATAAATAGACATTTCTCCAAAGAAGATATACAGACTGTCAACAAACACATGAAAGAATGCTCAACATCATTGATCATTAGAGATATACAAATCAAAACTACAATGAGATATCATCTCACACCAGTCAGAATGGCCATCATCAAATAGAACTACCATATGACCCAGCAATCCCACTACTGGGCATATACCCTGAGAAAACCATAATTCAAAAAGAGTCATGTACCAAAATGTTCATTGCAGCTCTATTTACAATAGCCCGTAGATGGAAACAACCTAAGTGTCCATCATTGGATGAATGGATAAAGAAGATGTGGCACATATATACAATGGAATATTACTCAGCCATAAAAAGAAACAAAATTGAGCTATTTGTAATGAGGTGGACAGACCTAGAGTCTGTCATACACAGTGAAGTAAGTCAGAAAGAGAAAGACAAATACCATATGCTAACACATATATATGGAATTTCATGTCCATATATGACATGAATGTCATCATGTCATATATGTCATCATGTCACTATGACATCATGACACTTTTAAAAAAGTGTCAAAAAAAATGTCATGAAGAACCTAGGGGTAAGATAGGAATAAAGACACAGACCTACTAGAGAATGGACTTGAGGATATGGGGAGGGGGAAAGGTAAGCTGTGACAAAGCAAGAGAGAGGCATGGACATATATACACTACCAAATGTAAAACAGATAGCTAGTGGGAAGCAGTCGCATAGCACAGGGAGATCAGCTCGGTGCTTTGTGACCACCTAGAGGGGTACGATAGGGAGGGTGGGAAGGAGGGAGACGCAAGAGGGAAGAGATATGGGAACATATGTATATGTATAACTGATTCACTTTGTTATAAAGCAGAAACTAACACACCGTTGTAAAGCAATTATACTCCAATAAAAAAAAAAGAGTAAAGGAGAAATAAATACTTTCTCAGACAAACAAAAATTGAGGGAATTCTTTCCATTAGAGCTGCTTTACAAAAACATTTTAAAAAGTCCTTTAGAGGAAATAAAAATAATATACATCAGAAACTTGGACCTACATAAAGACCCTCAAAACAGTGAAGGTTAAATGAAAACATTTTTCTTATTTGTAATAGATCTAACAGATAAAGTTCGTGCAAAATAATAATAGCAACAATGTATTCAATTATATACTTATGTATATATCTTGTGTGTGTGTATATATATACATGTTTAGGCAAAATGAATTACAGCAATGCTACAAGGGATGGAGGGAGGAATATTGATCTGACTATATCAATAGTCACTTTGAATGTTAATGGTCTATGTGCACTGACTAAAAGAGATTGTCAGAATGGATCAAAAAACACAATCCAAATATATGTTGTCTTAAAAGAAATCTACTTTACATATAAAGACAAATATAGATGAAAAGTAAATGGATGGAGGAAAATATACCATGCTAATACTAACCAAAAGAAAACAGGAGTAGTTAAATTCATTTCAGACAGAGTAGACTTCAAAGCAAGGAAAGCCATCAGAGATAAAGAAGGGCATTGCATAATGATAAATAGGTCAGTTCTCTAAGAAGACATAATCCTTAACATGTATGCACCTAACAAAGTGTCAAACTATGTGAGGCAAAAACAAATATAATTGCAAAGAAAAATAGATAATCCATTATCAGAGTTGGAGACTTCAACACCCCTCTAACAAAAAAAAGGAGAGATCCAGTGGGCAGAAAATCAGTGATGACATAGTTGAACTCCACAACGCTAATTAACTGGATACAGTGGACATCTGTAGATTACTTCATCCAAGAATAGCAGAATACATGCTCTTATCAAGCTCATATTGAACTTCACTAAGATAGATCACATTCTGGAACATAAAAAATGCACATTAACAAATTTTTAACAATAGGAATTATACAAAGTCTGCTCTCAGACAACAATGGAATTAAACCAGTAATCAATAACAGAAAGGTAACTGGAAAATTCCCAAATACATGGAGATTAAGCAACACACTTCCAAATAATACATGGATCAAAGAAGAAATCTCAAGAGAAATTTTAAAATATTTTGAACTAAATGAAAATAAAACAGAATTTATCCAAGTTTGTGTGATGCAGTGAAAGCAATGCTTAGAGAAAAATGTATAACAATAAATGAATACATATATTACAGATGAAGAAAGATATGAAATCAATCATCTAAATTTCTATCTAAGGACACCAGAAAAAGAAGAGCAAATTAAATTCAAAGTAAGCAGAAGAAAAGAAATAATAAAAATTAAAGCAGAAATCAATGAAATTAAAAACAAGAAATTAATAGAGAAAATCAATGATATCAAAAGCTGGTTCTTTGAAAAGATTAATAAAATTGATAAGCCACTAGCTAAGCTAACTAAGAAAAGAGAGGGCACAAATTACCAATATCAGAAATGAAAGAGTATATATTATTACAGGTCCCATGAACATTAAAATGATAATAAAGGCATACTGTGAACAATCTATGCCCACATATTGGATAACCTAGGTGAAATGGACCAATTCCTTAAAAGACACAATCTGCCAAAACTCGTGCAAGAAGAACTAGGCAATCTGAATAGGCCTATATCTATTAACAAACTTGAAGGACTTCCCTGGTTGTCCCGCGGTAAAGAATCCACCTTCCCATGCAGGGGACTCAGGTTCGATCCCTGGTCAGAGAACTAAGATCCCATGTGCCGCGGGGCAACTAAGCCTGCGTGCTGCAACTACTGAGCTTGCACACCTCAACAAGAGAGCCCGCATGCCACAAACTACAGAGCCCATGCACCCTGGAGCCCATGTGCCACAACTAGAGAGAGAAAATCTGCACGACAAAACTAGAGAGAAGCCCACGTGCCACAACGAAGAGCCTGCACTGCAATGAAAGATCCCGTATGCCTCAATGAAGATCTCGCATGCCACAACAAGACCCAACACAGCCAAAAAAAATTTTTTTTAATTTTAAAGAAAAGAACAAACTTGAATTAATAATAATAACCTTACAAAACAGAAAGCACCAGGCTCAGATGGGTTCATTGGTGGATACTACCAAACATTTAAGGAAGAATTACAGCAATTCTCTACAATTTCTTTTAGAAGATAGAAGCAGAAGGAACACATTCTAACTCATTCTATGAGGCCAGCATTACCCTAACACCAAAACCAGGCAAAGAAATTACAAGAAAAGAAAACTATAAACCAATATCTTGTATGAATATAAAAATCCTAAGTAAAATATTAGCAAATTTAGCCCAATAATTTATAAAAAGGATTATATACCATGACCAAATGAGATTTACCCAACATATGCAAATCTGGTTAAACATTCAAAAATCAATTAACGTAATCCATCACATAAAAAGGTTAAAAATATAAATCACATAATCTTAACAATAAATGCTGAAAGAGCATTGGACAAAATCCAATACTCATTCATGATAAAAACTCTCAGTAAACTAGGAATAGAGGAGAACTTCCTCAACGTGTTAAAGAGTATCTACAAAAAAACCTACAGCTAACATCATACTAAATGGTGAGAAACTTTCTCACTTAAGATCAGCTATAAGTAAGAATGTCTCCTCACGGATTTTTCTCAACATCGTCCTGGAAGTTCTACCTAATGCAATAAGGCAAGAAAAGGAAATGAAAGAATGTAGATTAGGAGAGAAAACATAAAAGTGTCTTTGTTCACAGATGACATGATCATCTAGGTAGAAAATCTGAAAGAATTGACCAAAAAACCCTCCTGTAGCTAATAAGCAATTATACCAAGGCTAAAGGATACTCTAATATACAAAAGTCAATTACTTTTTTATATACTAGCAATGAACAGGTGGAATTTGAAATTAAAAAGAATTATGCACTCTAATCTCGCAGGGTTTTTCCTAGTTATCCAATATTCAAAAGTCAGTCAAACCAAAATTGAAATATCAGATGATCATAACCGTTGATGAACAAAAAGTATTTGACAAAATGCAACATATATTTATGATAAAAATGCTCACCCAACTAGAAATAGCGGGAAATAACCTCAGCTTAATTTGTTTAACATGCCCTACAGCTAAGTTCACACTTAATGGTGAAAGACTGACTACATTTCCCTAAGACTGGGAACAAGGCAAGGATGTCCACTCTCACCACTTTTATACAATATAGTGCCAGAAGTTCTAGTCAGTGCAGTAAGGCAGTAAAAAGATAGAAAAGCACATAGATTGAAAAGGAAAACAAAACTGTTGCTATTTGCAGAGGACATGATTGTCTAGAACAGAAATTCCAAGACACCTATATACAAATATCCAAAACTTCTGAAACTGATGAGAGATTTCAGCAATGTCAAAGGATATAAGATCAACTAGTAAAATCAATTATGTACCTAAATACAAACAACGAATATTTGGAAACCAAAATTAAAAGCACCATACCATTTACAATTGCTCCAAAAAAAATGAAGTACTTACATATACACTTAACAAAACATATATAGAAACTTTGTGCTGTAAATTACTAAATGCTGATGAAAGAAAATTTTTAAAAATCTAAATAAACAAACATACTGTGCCACAAATTGGAATACTCCACGTAGTAAAGATGTCAAGTCTTCCCAGCTGATGATATATTTAATGCAATTCCTATCTAAATCACAGTAAGTTTTTTTTTTGTAGACTTAGACCAGTTTGTTCTACAGTGGAATGGTGCAGGCTCTAGAATAGCTAAAACAATTCTGCCAAAGAAGAATAAAGTTAGAAGGATCATTTTGTCCAATATTTAGGTGTACAATATAGCTACAAAAATAAAGACTTTGTGGTATTGGCAGAAGGACAGACACATGTATCAATGGAACAGAATAAAGAATCCAAAGATAAGACCACGTAGATATGTTTAACTGATTTTTGACAAAGGTGTAAAAGCAATTCAGTGGTACAGTGGCATGATAAACCTTTCAACAAATGATACTGGAGCAATTGTACATACATAGACAAAATAATAAACCTCGAATATAATCTTACACCTTATACAAAATTAATTCAAAATGAATCATGGACTTAAATGTAAAACTATAAAACACTTAGAAAAACACATAAGAGAAAATATTCACTAGCTAGACAAGGCAGAATTCTTAGATTTGTAAGGATTATCCATAAAATGAAAATTGATAAATTGGACTTAATCAAAATTTAAAATTTTGCTCCTTGAAGGTCCATGTAAAGAGTATGAAAAAACAAGCTTCAGACTTGAAGAAAATATTTGCACACTCTGTGTGGTCGATGAATAACCTCCCTCACAGAGATATCTGCATCCTAATCCCAGGACCTGTGGCTGTCACCTTATATGACAAAAGGGACTGTGCAATTGTGATGGGGAGATTATCTTGCATTATGGGGAGGGGAGTTATGGGCAGCAATGTAATCAAGGGTTGTTATAAGAGGGATAAAGGAGGACCAGACAGGGGGAAGACAATATGATAATGGCAGTAGAGACTGGAGTGATGCAGTCACAGTGCAAAAAGTGAAGGTGTCCTCTTGAACCTGTAAGAGGCAAGGAATAGGTTTTCCCCCTGTAAGACTCCAGAAGGAGCCATCCCTGCTGACATCTTGGATAGTCTTGTAACACTCATTTTGGACTTCTGAACTTCCGAAATGTGAGAGATATATTTGAATTGTTTTAAAAGTCAGTAAGTTTGTGGTAATTTGGTATAGCTGCAACAGGAAGGTAATACACCACATACCTGACCACCCCTCCCCCTCAGCCCCGGAAAAAGAGATCTAGATTATATAAAGAAATCTCAGACTTAATAGTAAAAATAACCCAGTTAGAAAAATGTGCAAAAGGTATGAAGAAACATTTCACTGAAGAGAAGAAAAGTGTTAAATAAGCACATGGTCAACTTCATTAGCCTTCAGGAAATGTAAATTAATAGCACAATGATATAGCACTATACACTTATCAAAATGGCTTAAAAGTAAGTTACAGCACTAAATACTAGCAAGCATGAACAAAAAATGGGTCACTCATACATTGTTGATGGGAATGTAAAACTCCCCTCTGGAAAAAAGTTTTGACAGTTTCTTATAGAAATAAACATTGTTGCCAAAAGACCCAGCAGTTGCACCCTTGGGCATTTATTGCAGAGAAATAAAAACTTGTGTACACACAGAAACCTGTACATGAGTGTTTATAGCAGCATTATTTGTAGCAGCCAATGCTGTAATCAGCCCAGATTTCCTTCAACAGATGAAAGGTTAAACAAACTTTAGTGCATGTAGCGTGGGTACTACCTATCAATGAAAAGAAATGAACTATTGATACATGTTGCAATTTGGAGGCTCTGCAGGGAATTTGCTGAGTGAAAAAAAAATTAAAGTTATATGCTGTTTGATTCAGTATATATAACATTTTTGAAATGACTAAATTTTAGAAATCAATGACAGATTAGTGGTTACCAGATGTTAGTAAGAGCTGGGGAAGTGGATGTCGTCATAAAAATGAAATCCAAGGGACACTTGTGATGATGAAATTGTTCAGTATTTTGACTGCCTTGGCAGTTACACAAACCTAGATGCAATAAAATTGTATAGAACTACACACAACACACACACACACACACACACACACATACACACACACATACACACACACTCAAGAGCAAGTAAACTGGGAAAATCCGAATGAAATCATTGAATTGCACCAATGTCAATACCCTGGTTGTTATACTATAGTTTTTCAAAATGTTAACACTGGAAGAACTGGATAAGTATACACGCACATGGATATCTCTATAATAGTTCTCACAAGTACTTGTGAATCTCCAATTATTTCAATAAGAATTTCAATTAAAAATCCAGCTGTGAAAGTGACAATGAGCCCAAGTGAACACCTTTGACTTATTTCTCCTTTGGGAACATGAGTCTACAGTGAGAATACAGGATTCTAATTCCAATTTGAGAAACACAATTTCTTCTGTGGTTATAATTCTTAACTTTTTTGTGTTTACATATTTACCTTGTTGTGAAGGAATTTTGTTTGCCAAGACTTTGTTGATAATTATCAGTTTTTTGTTTCCATAGGATAGGAAAAAAACATGCTGCTAAGGAAAAAACTGGTGGGGAATTTTTAAATGGTAATGCCTTAAACTGGGAATCAGTGCCATTTTTGTTTTAAGTCATTTATTTTTCCCATATTAATCATATATCTTGAGGACAAATAATGCCTAAGATCATTTCTATATCTCCCAGTGCTTGGCATAATGCCATCCTTGAACATAGGAAATTGTTATACATTTACTGACTCTGTTGCTAATTAACCAATCATATAAACTGTATGCCATAAAAATACAGTGAGAAATGAAAATGTAAGTATTTTTATAGAATTTTGTAAAATTTTATAAATTTTACATATAAAAATTGTAAAATTTTACAAAATTTTATAAAATATTTTATAAATAGCTGTCTCAAATTTTCATTCATAAATACAAACTTTATTTAGAATATACATGATATAATAAGGTAGAACAGGACAAAGATATTTTGAAAGCAGTAACATCATTTCAACTATATCAAATAACCCCTCACCACACACATACACACACACACACAAATACAATTTGAAACCCAAAAGTGAAATAAAGTAAGCAACTATGTGCATATTACAATGGGATAAGATATATATAAAGAGCTCCATCTCTTCTTTTCCAGTACAGACTATCATATTCAGATTCATTTCTAACATTCTTATTAAAATTGTTTTGAGTATGGCTTCAAGAAATATTGCACAGTACCCCCAGAGAAGCCCCCTCCTAATATGTTGATCTATACATTCGATGACTAAAATAGAAATAAATTTGTTAATTAAATGTATAGTGTATGTTTGTTTTCTGACTTGAATTGTTTGAATAAATAGAACATTGTGAAAATTAATTCCTACAAATATATATTTCTACATTAAAAAAAAAAAAGATGTATGTTGGTTCACAAATTGGCCCCCATGCATGGAGGGGAAGGAGAGACCAAAGAAAGAGGCAGACCACTCCAGATTGGTAGGTGGCAGGCTTAAAAAACAAGGGAACTTACTTATGTCTCAGGCCACCGCAAAATGAGTAGATCTCCGCAACCACCTGCTAGAATCTTACAAGTTTGTATAGCAGCCTTAACTGCGTTCAGTCCCGTACACCCTTCAGATGGTCTCAACAACACATTGCTCTCTCAAGCCTGCATCCTTGAAAAGGCTCCAGCTATGGGAACAACGAGGAGAATGAGAGGATGAGAACGGAGCTCACGAGTCAGCCACACTGGTCACCTCACCTTGATGACATCCTCCAACAATGTATATGATCTGGAATCCTGGAAACAACAGATGAGTAAGTGCTGGGAAGTCATTCTGATTGCCTGTTTAATGTTTATCCTAGTCATGATTTACCTGTCATGATTGTGAACACACTCTTTCCTTTTCTCTCTCTTTCACACATACACAGATGGAAGATGTTTGTTTTTATACTCGGACATTCTATATTGCTCTTGATGTGAAAACAAGTCACCAAACAAAGAAGATGCAGAAGAGAGATCAAACTAAATATGACTAAATGGGAAAGAACTACTAATGCCAACCTGAAGGAGCATATCTTTTATTGTGTGTGTGTGAGCTGAGCTGGAGGTGTTCGTGATCCATATTGTTTTATTTTATTATTATTTATTTATTTATTGGCCACAGCACGCAGCTTGCAGGATCTTAGTTCCCTGACCAGGGATCGAACCCATGCTCCCTGCAGTGGAAGGGCAGAGTCTTTTTTTTTTTTTTCTTGGCCACACTGCACAGCATATGGAACTTCCCCGACCAGGGATGGAACCTGTGCCCTCTGCCATGGAAGCGCAGTCTTAACCACTGGACCACCAGGGAAGTCCCTGGAGGAACATATCTTTGCATGCAAATATAGAGATCTCAAGCATTTTCTGCATCTAAAAATAGACTTACTCACCAAGCAAAATTTATCCTCCTTTACATTGTTTGCTTGCAGGCAGCATGATAGGAAAAAAATACCATAAAAGGACTATAGAATTACTTAGGTAATTTATTTTCAAATTCAAGGAATAATTATTAGTGAAATTAGTGAAATCACTAATTTCACAAGAAAAATTTAGAATCAGGGAAATCAACTTCATAATTGGTGTTATATTTATTAGTCCCTTAATTTTTGAAGGCCATTTTATATTGACCCTGAGAACACACAGTCTATGTAATTAAACATGCGAGAGTATCAATTATTTCAACTTGGTTTCATAACTTAAAGCTAAAGGAATTGCAGTTTCAATGGATGCTCCTTGGAAATAGCAAATTCTGAGTAATTGTTGTAATAGAGAATATTATAAAGAAAAATGAAAATGTTGTGTGGTTTTTCAAATAATATGATGAAGAAAGAGTGAATTACTAACTATTGAAAAAACACATTTAACAATTTTTGAACAATAATCTACTATAGCATAGTAATTGAGAGTGTGTCTTCTGGGGTCAGGCTGGATTTATGGCCCAACTCATCACTTATTACTGTGTGACCCTGTACAAGTGCACTGCCATTCTGTGTCTCAGTTTATTTCTTATAAGATCAGGATAATTTAGTGCTTAACTCACTGGGTTCTTGTGGGGATTGTGTAAAATAATCTACACTAACAACAACAACAAAAACTTAGTATAGTGTCTGACACAAAGTAGACTCAGTAAGTGATAGCTGCTATGACAATGCCATTGTTTGCTAACAGAGTAAAAGGCAACAGGAAAAAATAAAAGCTAAAACTTTTAAGAGGATGCACAAAATATTGGAGATGCAGGCATATAAATAGCCCTGCTAAAAATAAAGCAGTAATTTCTAGGAAATGATCTGGAAGGAGCTAATTACAGTGGAAATAGTAAGGGCGATTTCAGAAAAGAACATAATTTGAGCTGAGAATTGAAATTCAAATAGAATTTCTGTGGTTTATGGAAGTAGTGGAGGAGCGCAGGATGACAAAAATTTCCCAAGACAAAGTAGCCCTAGAGACATAGGGACATCTCAGTAAATGGTACTCTGAGGGGGAAAAAAAAAAAGTAATGTGGTGAATGGAATTTAAGGGCTGTGAACAGACCAGGTGGAAGTTGAAACTGAAATGTGAGATTGAGAAGACCTTCCTTCAGGTAGTCTACTGTGGAATTTTGTTAGTTGTGGTAAAAAGTGTACACCCGCTGTTCACCAAAGATTTGCAGTCCCGTTCTGTATTATAGATATAATTTGGAATAGCTGATTTGGGGAAGCTGTTGCCAAGGCAGGGACCCTGCATTTCTGCCCAGTTTGCATCTAAGTGGGACCACATGACTAAATCTTAACAACAGAATTTGAGTGGAAGTGATGTGAGTCACTTCCAGTCCATCACGGCTCAGCACAGATGTGCTTCCTCCACCATCTCTTTCCGAGTTCTTAGCCTGAAAGGGAAGAACCCTGAAGTCCTAGAGATGAGAATGCCAAAAGATGACGATTGAAGAAGCTTATCTTCCTACTGGCCCCTGAAACCTGCACGTGTGTGTGTGTGTGTGTGTGTGTGTGTGTGTGTGTGTCATAATAGCTACTGTTACCTTACCTAACGATAAAAGTAATTTTGACTTTATTCTCATAGTCTCCTGAATTTTCTAGGAGAAGAACTCCAACAGTATTGTAGAGGTAAGCTGGTTCTGATGTTAGTGAAAAACTGTAGAGCCAATAAGCTAAAAGTAGGAAGGCCACTCAAGAATCTATTCCACTAATTCTGACAGAGTTGGGAAGTGTACAGTTAGGGAGGTGGCATAAGAACAAAAGAGAATATGTACAAAGCCAGTCATTGGAGATTGGACTGATCGTGGTAGAACTGGGTGACTGAACCTGAGGAACACGTGAGAAGGAAGAGAGGGAAGAAAAATGGAGGTTTCGTGTCTCTGTGACCAGAAAATAAAAGTCACAAGATAGCAAATTTTGGCTTAATTTATGATGTTGGCTAATTATACGTGTTATCAAAAAAATGACGGGTAGCCTCAAGAGGGAGTGAGATCGCCACTACTCAAATATATGCAAATAATATAATAATAAATGACTATTTAGCAAGGGCTTGTAAAGGGGCTTTCCATGAGGAGTGGATTCTTATAAGAATACAACTTCTTAAATTTATTACAATTCAAAGATTTTATAAGTTAGCAGTGATGCTGGGCAATATTCAAAATACAGTAATTCAATAATTTGTAAGAAAAAATAAGGCAAATTTTAAAGAACAGACATTTATAGAGTACAAATACATTTCATGTATCATTTTTTAAATAAAGATTTTGTTTAGATCAGAATGATGCAGTAATTACAAAGGTATTTCAAATAGCATTTATTGAAATAATCTAATTAATAGAACTTTCTTAAAATGATGAACAATTATAAATCTTAAATGTAGCAATACATATTTTTATTTTTTTCCTGAAATAATTACCAAAAGTGTGTTTTTGTGATTTCCATCCAGTGTACAGGTAGTATTTTAGAAGACAATCTAGCACTTACCATTTCTCTTTTTAAGCCCTTCCTCAGTCTTCACAGGGTCTTTGATTTATCCACCTGTGATATTTCATCTGAGGCAGAGCAGCATTTTCTCTGCATTAAATGGTGTCAGGAACTACACTGTACGTTATTATTTCTGCAACTGCATGTTCTGTATCCACTGCTGATTTGCATAGTATCTGCTGTCACTTTGTGCTTTCTCTGTAGTTTTTTTGCATTCTTGACAGCTGCTTCAGGAGCACTTTGCCATTGGATTGGCTGTGATGAGGAGAAGATGTGATATGTTCAGATTCTGATGACACAGCAAACTGCAAATTACCCATTGGCAAAATGAAGTCTATTGCTGGCAAATAGTCTCTGGAATTCCATAATAGGCAATCTGGGCACTGCGGTACTACAGCACAGCAGATGCTGTTGTGTATAACAGTTCCATTTTCTAGTAGTCAGAGTGGTAATCAGCCATAGCAAGGTATTCATGACTGCCCACTGTAAACAAACACATCCTCTCCTTACTTCAAGAGACTCTGGTGATTTCCCGAACATAGCAGGGTAATGTTGGTTGTTGGCTAGAAGTATTGTCACTATCTTTATAAATTCCACATTTATAAGTCTCAGAAACCTACTTAATTGGTTATCATGGAGTTTCTCCAGCGTTGGCTGACAAACACTTCTGAGATAATAAAAGTATCAATTTTAATAAAATAAACTATATTTTAAATTATGCAATTGCACTATTAAGGTGTAACATAACTGCAATTTGTTTCAGACTAGAGAAACTTTATAGCAGTCAAGATGGGATGTGAGAAACCTGTTCTTCTCATACCTGGTTGGAAAGCTTTAAAGTCCTGATGGAAATAAATTTAAAGATGTTTTAAACCAAAATGGATATATTTTATTATGTCTTTTAAAACATCTGCTGTAAGTTTCTTGAAGGCAAGGGAGTTGTCCCACCATACCACATCAGAAAATGTATAACACAAAACGTAAATAGAATACTGATTTTACATAAAAAATAAATTATACCAAAAAAGTTCTCTTTTATACTATGATGCATTCCAAACCTAGACAATATTCCATTACTGTCAGAGAAAAAGCTTTTAAATACATATATTGAATACCAGTTATAGGTTTCTTCTATGCTAAATCCCTTTGAAATTAATAGATTAGAATAATATCCACAAAATCTGAAAGGGCGAGATTCACAAAATTAACAGAATTTTTGTGTTGAGATACCACAGCAGAGTTTAAAATTTAAAGGACAAGGTTGATTCAGTGGCAGTAATGAGTGGTCCATGTTGGGGGCAGTGTAGAATACAATGCTCTCAACAAATAGCATGGATGACATTTTTCTACCATAAGTAGTTAATTTAACAGATTCTGTTATTGTGAAAATTGACTAGGTTTATATTGACCTACAAGTCAAAAATCTGTTTTATGGGATACAGCGTGATGTACTCCCTTTTTAGAAGCCCTGGCACCCAAAAGGCCAATTAGTTCAGCAATTCAAATTTTGACCACAATTGTGCAAACATTCATTAAATTCAACAACATAAATTTGAAAAGGCAAACTTTTTTGTTGTGACTGATGTGTGCAAAATTGTGCATTTGAGTTGTGGGGTACTTATCAGTAAATTGGTTGGACAGGAATAAATATATAATTAAGAAAAATTAGTTTAACAGGATAATCATTAAAATCAATTTCAAAAATATAAGATCCAAATAAAGTGGATATGTCCAGAGGAAAGAATAAATTGCATTTCTCTTTTGCAAAACAGGTAGCCATTAGTCCAAAGATTACAAAAATATTAGGACAATGATTTTGTCTTCTTTGCACTTTTTAAATTTTTTTTCCTTACTTATTAGATTTTAGGTCGTGTTTGGGATAGTGAATTTAGTGAATAAATGACTCAAAGTGATGTGTTAGGTCGATGATAATTACTTCAGAAACACCAGATGAGTACTGATGAATCCATCTTAGATAAAGAGTATTTCAGTTAACTCTCTGGGGTCCTTAGAAGCACTCAGGACAGAACCCTAGAACCATAAAAAAAGAGGAAGAAGGGAAAGGAAGGAGATGGTCCCTGGTATTTGTAGTCAATGTGCATAGTTGCAGGGTTATGGTGGGTTAGGGAAAATTGTGTATTAGGGAAAACTTGGAGATAATGAAACGTTATACATTTTAGCTTCAAGGTAGATTAATAGGATAAAAGCTTTAATGATGAATTTACTTTAGTCAGATATCTATTTTTACTCAGAATTGCATGCTGTTTTTAGTTTCATTGGACTTGAGAAATTGGATCAGAGAAATTTCTTGCTTTGGTGGAACACTAGAATCTAAATATAAAGAACTGATGAATCATAACATATAGAATAATATAAAATATTTATTCAAATTTTATACAATCATAGGGACCTTAAAACCATTATTCTTAAAACTGGAATAATTTATTCTTAAAAACATATGTTAGAAGTGCTGTCATGTATGATACTGTATCTCCCAGGCTCAGTGAGAGTGCAGCTGGTTAACTGCTTCAGATAAAATAAAAACAAATGAAAGTGAACAACAACAAAAAGCCAGCAGAATGAGGGTCTTTTAGTCTGCTTTAAAAAATGCAAACTAGTCGCCACTTTTGGCATTCAAAAATTGGAAGTGCTATGTGACTCCCCACCTCTACCCCTCTGGCTTTGAAAATGAAGGCAATGTTTCTAAATGTGCTAAAATATTTCAGAAATAAATTGTGAAATGAGAGAAGATATAAACATGCTTCTTCAAATTATTGCACCCCAAATTCCAGCTGAAAAAAGTTAAAGATGCTTATAATAGAATGTTGCCTTTAATATCAGAGGTGTACACTAACCTATATGGTTCTGTATGTTAATTGTGAATTCAATTGCATTTTTCTTTATTTTTTTGGCCTTGGCAGTGCCCCGCAGCTTGCAGGATCTTAGTTCTCCGACCAGGGACTGAGCCCTGGCCCTCCGCAGTGAAAGTGACCACAAGGGAATTTCCTCAGTTGCATTTAAAATTGAAGTTAGGAAACATAAAGACAGAGGCTAAAAACTCTACAACATATTACCTGTGCGAGTTTGGATGAGTAAATTAGACTTTTAAATCCCAGCTTTCTCAATGCTAAAGTAGGAAAAATTATAGAACTTACATTTTAGGGTTATTGAGTAAATTAACTCATATAATGTATATAAAATATCTAGCACAGTACTTATATATAAAGATATTAAAAAAACATAGGCTATTATTATTAATAGCTTCTGAAATGAATTAATTCTAGTTTAAAATGTGCACCTGTATAATATTGCTTTCTTATATTGAATTTCCAGGCAAAAAATAGGTATTTTTCATATTTTGTTTATATAACTAATGTTCATAACTAAATTTAATCCTTAGCATTTCAACCTTAAAATTCAACTATAGTTCTCAAATTATAACATTTTAAATCTCCTGAAATCATTGTTAACCTGAACGTATTTGATAGATTAACCATTCCACTCTCATTAGAGATTTGCTTAACTGATAAAAAGCATTCAATAAAACAGAGCTAATGAAGGAAACTCTGTGACTTGTCACCGAAGGGCTCACCTTAGATTGTCATGACTCCATTTATTTCTCCTTTCTGCAAAGATTTTTAAAAACTTGTTATAAATTCAGGTAATTGCACAATTCCCAGTATTTCTATACCTTTAACATAAGTATAGATAATTAGATACTTTGCCTTATAAACTGCTGAAATCATTCTTCACATTCCACTCACCATGTATCCCTGAAAAATAGGAAGTAAGTTACTTCTGCATGGCTTGCTCTCATATTGGTTCCTAGTAATGATGGTTCTGTTTTCTTATATATGTTTTCATATTCTTTTGTTTAACAAATCTTTATTGAATAACTACTATGTTTTATTTATGTTAATAAGTGATATGATGGGAAAACTTTTGTGGACAAGGAAAACATAGGTACTAGAGTTGTGAGTCTAGTAGGGGGTTACGGGCAAGAAGACAATTATAATACAATGTGATAAATTCAATTATAGACCAAATTTATGATGACATATAATTCAGATTATGTGTGAGAAGAAGGACCAGTTAGTGAATATTTCCTAGGAAAAGTAAAAATTGAATATTTAAGCCAAGACCAGAAAGAGAAATACAATTTAGCCTCATTGAGGAAAAAAGAGTATTTAGCACAGAGGAAATACATTTACAAAAATAGAAGCAAAAGAAAATATGGACTACAATCATAATGAATAGGTTAGCTGTGGCTGGAGTGAAGAGAGGGTCAACGTAGAGAAAGGAAGAGGCTGGAATTGTGAATCAGCTGGAACATAAGGCACTGTGCAAACTATTGTACCTCTTCTGTCTATAGCTGTTGCAATCAACTTTCCTTGCCCCACCTTTGAGTACTAGAGCAAGATTTGTACATTTCCATGTCACAAGCATATTTTCAAATTCCCATTTATTTTCGTTTTTATTAAGGATTAACTTGTGGTAACAGTCACAAGTTCAGTACATTGTCATATAATGCATTAATTTATTCTTTCATTTGTTTATTCATTTATACTATATATATATATATGGCTGAATCCTGTCCCCAAAATTCATATATTGAAGGCACTAATCACTCAAAAAAAAGTAATTGAGTTAAAAAGAGGCCTTTAGGTTGGAACTTAATCCAATCTGACCCGTGTCCTCATAACAAGAGGACATTACAACACACAGAGACACCGGGGATGTGTGCACACACACAGAAAAGCCTATGTGAGGTCACAGTGAGGAAGCGACCATCTGTGAGGCAAGGAGAGAGGCCTCAGGAGAAACTAAACCAGTCAACACTTTGATATTGGGGATTTCTAACCTCCAAAACTGTAAGAAAATAATATTCTGTTGCATAAGCCACAAAGTCTATGGTATTTTTGTTACAGCAGCCCTAGGAAACTAATACAAGATATGTGTGTGTATGTGTGTGTGTGTGTGTGTGTGTGTGTGCATTTATATATATTTAACTATGTTCTGTTCCCTGCACTGGAGTGTTGGTTAAGAATATAAAGAAAAGAGCTTCCCTGGTGGCGCAGTGGTTGAGAGTCCGCCTGCCGATGCAGAGGACACGGGTTCGTGCCCCGGTCCGGGGAGATCCCACATGCCGCGGAGCGGCTGCGCCTGTGAGCCATGGACGCTGAGCCTGCGCGTCCGGAGCCTGTGCTCTGCAACGGGAGAGGCCACAACAGTGAAAGGCCCGCGTACCGAAAGAAAAAAAAAAAGAATATAAAGAAAAGAAATATTATTTCTTAAATTCTTGAAATTTAAGAATTGAGGGAGAATGTATTAATGAAACAAAAATTACAAAATATTCCTATACAATAATATAGGAATACACATAAAGGAACTGCCAAGGAATTAGCTCAACACAATACGTGGATGTTTCTTGGACATGGAGATGCTTGGGCAAAATTTTGAAGGAAACTCTGTGTTCAGCAAATGAAAGGGCTGGTTCTATGTAGGAAGATGGCCTTGGCTTTCTGGCTGGTCGCAGAAATGTGAGGGCGCATGGCAGATTTTATAACCTGCAGTACACGGTGCTGTCAGCACAGGTGTGTGCCTATTAAGGCGTAATAGGCACTTCTTCGGTGATCTTGAAGTGAACTCTAATTACCTTTTGTCCTTTCTGGGGCTTCAGTTCCAGGATGCCACTTTTTTAATCATTTTTAGTATGCTGATGTTTTCCTTTGTGAAAGAAAGGAAACAAGTTAGCAATGAACGAATCTTGTCCATATCTGTTGCCAGTTTCCTTTATATGACCTTTCCCGTGGAGTGGTTCTGGCACTTCTGGGTCCATACTTTTTACTCTAAAGGAATACTTTAAAATATGGCAATTCTTTTTCAGGCTTCAGCCCTTTTCCTGTCCATCAGTTGATGCTGAGGTTCTGCCTCTCAGCTTTTAACTTATTTTAACCTGCTTTAAGTTAATGATTAATACCTACACCAGCTGTTATAGGCTATCAGTACACACGGTAGCACAAAAACACTTACCCACACTTAGCTATAACACTGTGGGATATTTACTTGCCTTTCTTCCCTTTCTCCACATTTGTTTGTCTTTTGGATCAGTTCCTTTATGCTAGGTTTTAGCTTTTTCCCCTTGGATCTATTGTTCTTAAACTTTAGTATGTCTCAAAATCACCTTGCAGTTATTGTTAAAAATGCAGATTCTCCCCAAATGTTCTACTTCAAAATCCTTGAAGGAGTAGCACATGAAATGGGAAATCATGTCTTAGTTATTAACTGATATGCAGGGCCTTTATTAATAGTACTCAGCAGTAGGTACACGTACAACCTTTAATGTGAACACTGCAGCACAATGGTTTTTCCCTGTGTTCTTGAGTCCACCTCTCATGATCACAGAATAAATAGCAGGGTTTCATTTGTAGACCGATGCCATGAAGAATATTTAACAGAAAGCGCTTGGATCCCTGCTTTTGTAAACCATGTATGCACAAACACTGACTTCTTGTTTTTACACCCTGTGTACTACAATTCATGCTTTTCAGTCAGGACAACTTTTGATGACAAACATTGAAGCAGCCAATCAATTTCTTACATTAGGCTTAGTTTTAAATCTATTGAAAGAGTTAAGGGTCCTATATTAGGACCCTTGGTTTATTTCAAGGCTCTCCCTAGAAATAAACCAATAGGAGATAAACATGGGAAAAGTTTTATGATAAGGAATTGGATCACATAATTATGAGGCTGGTCAAGTCCAAATTTGCAGAATTGATGTCCCAGCTCAAGTCTGAAGGCTGGCAGGCTGTTACAGAACCAGGAAAAGCTGAGGTCCCTGTTTCAAGCAGGAAAATTCTCTTTTGTTTGGGGGATGGTCAGCCTTTTGTTCTATTCAGTCCTTCAACTGATTGGATGAGGCCCACCCACTTGGCTACCTTGCCTGCTTGTCTTTCACCTTCATTGGCTCCTTCCTTCCTTCTATATTTCCCTTTCATTTGAGGGGAAGAGGAGAGTTCTTCTTTCTTTTCTTCTTTCTACCCTTACTTGCTCTCCTCCATTTCAATCATCTCTGACTTTATGATTTTCTTCTCTCTTCCCATCTCCTTTTTTTGCTTCCTTCTTTCCTACATAGCCTCTTTCTGTTTCTTTTCATTACGTTCATAAAAAAAGGGAAAGATGATTTACTTCTGGCAAGTTAATTTCTAATACCATTTTAAAGAAAAATATTCATCACTTATATACATAAGTTGACATTTCAGTTAGTAGTCATACAAATTTATACTATTATCTTCATGTTTCTCACACACTATAAATTAGATTGGTTCTTCCCTTGGATGTGATTTGACTGTAAAACCTCAAATGTTCCAGCAGGGGCTGAGGTTGGGGGTGGGAATAGCTTCTTGCCAAAGTGCCACCCCCTTGTGAATTCCAGGATAAAGCTGTCGTGTGAAGACTCTTCCATTCCTTGAGTGATCTGCTAGGTCAGATTCCCTCATCAAATTTGTCAGTGTAAGTAGGTCTTTACTACTGTTATCAGCTTAAATTCCAGCCCTCTCATCACCATTTAACATTTCTCTGGCATGATTTAAATGGATTTTGACGGTATTCCAATATCAGAGAGCATATTCTGCCAGTATAAAACATGTTCAGTAGCTACAATCACAAAACATCTAAATTTATCCAATTTCATTTCTTGGATGCTTTTTCCCCTCACCCCACATGCCAAACTAAGGCATTTTTCCTGCTTAGTGGTACAAACAGGCCCCAAAGTATCCAATCTGAAAACATTAAGATCGGTTTAATGCTTTCAACTTTCTTTCCATTACTCTTGTAACTCTGCATCCTCAAATACTCAAGGTAATAGTTTACTAAAATTTGAATGCTGGTTATACTATAAAAGATTTTTTAAATGTTAGGGCTCATGTATCTGTCTTCCAATCACCCAATCATACAGACGAAGAAATGTGATGCAGAGAAGATAAAAGATTTGCCCCAAATCATACTTCTAGAGAGTGGCCAAATTGGTTATAGGCATAGATAGGTTCCAGGCTCTATTAGTCAACATCAGTATACATTTGAGGGCAGTCCAGATGCTGTTCTAAGTGTTTTGGGGTAGGGATGTTGACCATCTGCTGGATAATATTCATGCTTGTAGATTACTTATCAGCTCAAAAAGAAAGCATCTCTTCTATAAATACATATTCTTCATACTGCAAAATCTCTTTGCCATTCATTTTAGGAAGTTATGGGACATACTGCAGTCAGTCCTCAGAGACACACCATTTCTTGGTGTGTCTAATAGTAAGTTGAACCTTATGAAACCACTGAACTATTTTTTGAACTAAAAGTTATAAGTTAATATTATCTAATCTAATACTTTGATGACATAGTAAACAGCCTTTGGGAACAAAATAATGCCAAAACCTGTGTCATTTCATTTCTGAAGTGTTAAAGTGGAGGTGGGTGGGAGTGGGTGGAGGAAAATAAGAATTTTGACCAATTGGAAAAGGGAAATAATCCAAAGGGAAACATTTCTTTTGTAAATCTTTCAAAAGAGCATTGCACCCAATGGAGAATAGATAAGAATTAAAATCTAAGCATCACAGATACCTGACAATATCTCTTTAACACCTTCAGATTGATTCATTTTTCCCTGAGTATCCTGGCTTACTCACTCCATCATATATCCGTAGCTTGACTGACTTTCAATTTTTGTTGATGAAGCATGTGGGAACGAGCTCCATTATCTTTAGTTTCCAGGACTATAAAATATCTAATAAACTTAGCAACCAGAATGCCAAGTACATGCAATGCAGCCAGCTGGTGAAGTCTTGTTGCGTATTAAAGTGAAACTGTGCTTTCATTTTGAAAGGAGGTTTTGGAATCTTTTCTTTCATATGTAATGTCTCTTAGAGTTTTGGATGCATTAATTTAAAACTTCTCATCGTAACAATGGCTTTTCTGTCTGCTGCCACAAAGAGGGAATACAAGTCATTATTGAGGCAACTCTTTTGTTACTAACTAGAAAAAAAAAATGAAATTTATTATGAGATGAGCAAATTTATAAATTGTGAGGAATTATCTATACAGTTAGGAAACAAGTATCTGACAGAGGATATTAAGGGTATTTGAGATGCATAACCAAATGCATAGTATGTTCTCAGATCTATCCCAGTATTTCCAATTCTCTATTTTTGATATGGGTGCATAAATGTTCAAAGTTATCATTTGTGAATGTATAGTTTATGTCACTGCTAATTAACTCATTGTTTTCTTTATTTACCAATTAGTATCCTGATTTATTATAAAAAATTTTTTGAGATGACTCTAACTCAGATAGAAGACCAAAGTGGAATAAAATAATTTGTTAACAGGGCTGAGACAATCTGAATTCATAAATTGAGACACATGAGGAGACATTTTAAAAGCTGTGACCATATGGATTAAACATAAGATATTCAGAATCATACCTTTGTGAGAGAGAAAATGAAGAATAGATTCATAGACAAGAAAGATGCATAGTCCAACTTCTCCCTTCAATTTTTTGGAAATATAAAGGACTTTTTTTTTAACTTCTAAAGTTACTTTGTGATAATCAAGGATTTCCAATCCAGTATTCTTCTCCTATGCGATAGAGACATAAAATTATCAAGGCAAAATTCCTTCGGATTCACTGAAAGCACAGGAGATACAAGTGCTATTTTTCTTCATAAAAAAAAAGATTAAGGCTGGGAGAACTGATTTTTGCAGATGGAAAATTAGAATATTTTCTTGTTGTCCTAGAATTTCCCCCACTGAAGGTGCCCAAGAGGGAATACAACTGCAAAAATTGCAGTAAGTGACAGTGTGTAAATGATAGGCCTGATGCTAGGACATATGGTCCAAAGAAATTAGGGCAATATAGTTTTCTGTTGTGTGTTTGATCATTTGAAGAGAGAAATAGCAAAGAACATGTGATAGTTCTCTGCAGCAGCTGGAGGGTGAAGGGACACACAAACATCTTGCTCACTGGTATCATAAAAAATATGATTTTTAAGGAAGTGTTTAGGATGTCTCTGTTTATGTCATGACTGTGAGAACTTGGCTTAATAAGCAAACATTTTTCTCAACCATCATAGGCATGATTTTTGCTGGGTAAGATAACTGTCTAAAATTGATTTTCCTTAAAAAAATGAAAACAGATCATTGCAAATCTAGGAACAATGTTTACATTTAACTTGGAAAGAGAGAGATTGGTGGTAAGGAGTAATCCAGGTATGCAACTCTCAAGAAAGGAAAAAATCCAGTGAGGTGAAACTTAACGATTTTTTAAAAGAAGGAAGAGACACTCCTGAAAGTTGGGAAACAGGACGTGTGTACTGTGTGGAAGTGACAGCGAGAAATGAGTTGAGCTGAAGCCATCCAGATTAAATCCCCTAAAGGAAGAAAAGAAAGACTGAATAAAGATGGAACATTATTATTTAAAACTAAGTCATTATTTATGTGTGGACACATGATGACTATATAGGGATTTGAAATGCAACCGATGGCATGGATCTGAGAGCTGATTTCCAAACGATATCGAAATGTTTAATGTTCATTGAGTGTATGATCTTTAAGAATGAAACCTTAGTTCAGGTTGACCAAAACCCTAAAGGACCTGCCAGATTACCATTCTATATAATGATGCCACAGAGAACTGAAGGTTCTGGTAGCTTCTATGAATACACATGCATCCTGTCACAGAGAGTAGTTTTCTCCAAAGAATAAAATATTGGGGATTAATGTTTGTCCAAGAGGTAAATTAGTGGCTATTCCTTAATGTACATCTTCAAATATGCAACAGAATTAATAGAGCAAAAGTGGTAATTAACTTCCAGGAAATTCACCTTTTTCACAAATGTTAACTTTGGCTTGTTTCTTTATCTTCATGAAATAGAAAAAAGATTTCATATTAAGAAGTATTGGGGGGGTGGAATGAATTGGGAGATTGGGCTTGACATATAGGCACTAATATGTATAAAATATAGATAACTAATAAGAACCTGCTGTACAAAAAATAAATAAAATAACATTTTTTAAAAAGAAGTATTAAAAATGGATTTTAGCAATTACTATTAGAGTTGCCAACAGGAACTTTGCTTTTCCCCTCAAGCCTAAAGCCTCTTGGAAAGAATTTTTTTATTTTAAAGTTGTATTTAAATCAATAGAAATGGGTAGGAAAGACACGCACTATTTAGAGATTCCAAGAAACAACATTCTCTCCAATGTTTTATATATCGCTTTTACATCTTAAACAGACCTCACAGACCCTGAAGATTATACCAACTGAACACTACCAGTCCATGACCTTTAGATGAAGCATACCATCAAAGACATGTAGTCATTTCTTCACAAGAAACTGTAATTTGTATGTTTTCACATAGATATCTGTGCACCAGTAAATCTTCACATCTCCAGCCCTATCCCCAATCCTTTCATGATGTGATTTGCACTTTTTTTTCTACCAGCATTTCTCAAGGAATGAATTACACAGTTGCGCTAGTCTCTCTCAAACTCTGAAATCACATGATTCTGAGATTAACTTCACCTTTCCCCGACTGTGTAACAATTTTACGACATGACCAGAATGCTTGCTGGAATTCTTACTGTCACGTTTGAGGTATAGAAAAAGCACAGAGATTTAAACCATTAGGAGAGAAGGAAGGCTGTGGTATTCATAGCAAGACAGGGTGGTACCGGTAACATTAACAGAGTAAGTTATAGCATCGATTTAGTTGGAAATGGCTCTTCCAATTTCTGTCCTTGTGTAATTTTTTGTCTAGTTTTATTAGGGTTATTCTGGATTTTCTAGGTATTATGAATTGAAGCACTTTCCAACAGAGATCTTGTAATCATGAGCTAGAATCTTTTTGCGATTATCCTAGATATTTTTTCCATCTCCTTACCATTGCTATACACCACAATTGTTGGTTTTCTCCCCCACTCCTCCCTTTTTGTCAATATGGTGACAGAATTGCTGTGTAATTTTGTAGAGCTTTATGATTCTAGCTACATATTTTGGAAAAGAACACTCTTTAGTATGGGAGGTAGAATTTCCAGCCATTTTATTTATGTTCATCTTTCATTTTAATAACTTTTTGGTCATTCTTGAGAGAAAAGCATCCCCTTTAACATATATTTCATTGTCAGGGGTTTTAGGATGAATATTTTCAGGGTAATTTTCACCTGGTAGCATTTGGAAAATTTTTACCTCCAAAGCAACTTATAAATTCTGAATTAGCTCATTGATCTTGACCACTTTGTGTTTGACAGCTACGTTCAGGCTTGCTACCTAGGTATTATCTCTAAGTAATTAAACCACTAGGCTTGCATTGTTAGATTTTTTTTTTTTTTGATATATAGAGAGTAGATTATAAAAGAGCTCCGATAGCTAAAATTGTTCATACTCTTGAACTGGCATTACCCAAAGTGTGCTCCTTATCTTGGGTAATAGTTACTTGCAGGGGAAAAATGCTGGCAAGAGGGCAGCAGAAGAGGCATTTAGTGGATCAAGAAGGCCGAGAAACACAATGCAAAACCGATGTCTTCTCAAAGTCTCAAAAGTGCTAAAATTCATTCTGGTCATCTCAAGGGGTTTATGGTATGACATTATTCCCAAAGAAAATCACAGTATCATCCTCTTAAATTTAATGGAAGCTTTCATTATGCTAATATTCACAGGAATATATTTTGGAAAGCACAGTTTTGGTCAATTTCCTTACTTAGGCTAGAAATCATCTCTTGCTTTCTACGTTTTCTCACTGTACTTATTTGTTTACCATGCAAAGGATATTTCTCTTTCGGATCCATCTAAAGCTGTCTGTAGGCGAGACTACGAGTATACCGGCTTCTTCTCTGGATTGCCTTCTTTCGATATCTGCCCATTTGGTGCTTGCCCCTCCGGGCCTCTTCTTAAGTCAGTTAAGACTGTGACGCCAGCCTGTACTCTGGGCTTATTCTTGCCACAGTCCCTTGCCTCTGTCTACATCTGCTGAGCTATCAGCTCCCTTTGCTTCAGAGCACAACGCCATGCTGCCAGCTCTTATGGACCCGGAAGATGTTTATGGAGATGTTTATGGATATATGGAGGGTTATGCAGAACCCTCTCTCTTCTTCTGTGTCAGAAGACAAGGGCA
Organism: Globicephala melas; assembly: GCF_963455315.2. NCBI lineage: Eukaryota > Metazoa > Chordata > Mammalia > Artiodactyla > Delphinidae > Globicephala > Globicephala melas. The sequence goes on from NC_083318.1 coordinate 35,114,421, forward strand.
CTTACTTTTCTTGTTGGACTCAAAGCGGCGTTTCTAGTTGGACTTTTAAGTTACAGGCTATGCCAGAATGACTGCTAAAATGGGAAGTCTGAGGCATCAGTCTAGCTAGTAAATATATGTATATATATTTGACTGTGCAAATCAATGAATCTCTTTAAATCTATCTTTATTCAAAGAATATATTTGAGCACCTTTTTTGTGTTATTGCTAAGATAGGTTTTGTGGGTAGAATGACTGTGATGTTCACTCTGGCATCTTGAATTAGTAAATTCCTGAGGAACGGGGATGTACCATACCTCGGTAGAACAATAAGAAGATGATTTGGGGGAAAGTATGATCTTAAGATATTCATTTCGAAAATGATTTTTGTGGGGAAAGAGTTAAGCTATATCTTCTTGGGAATTACCATACATGATTATATTTACCTAATAGACTGAATGCAAGCTTAGAAAATTAGTAAAGAAATGGCATTTTAAAAGTATTTGGAAAGTATTTGATGCTTCTAAAGGAACATGATAATAGTTCTTATGATGAGAATCAGAATTTCATTGAATTTTCACATATTTTATTGTGCACCACAGTGTTGTCTCATTTTAAATTACCTGTGTATTTGTTTTATTGGGCTGCTGTGAGAAAGTATCACAACCTGAGCGGCTTAAAACTATAGAACTGTCTTTTCTCACAGTGCTGGAGGCTAGAAATCTGAAATCACAGTGTTGACAGGACTGTGCCCTCTCTGAGGTTATTGGGAAGAGTCTGTTCCATGCCTCCCTCTTAGCTTCTGGTGACTTCTGACAATACTTAGAGTCCCTTGGCTTCAGCTTTATCACTCCAGTTTCTGCTTTCATCTTCATATGGCCTCCCGTGTGTGTGTGTGTGTGTGTGTGTGTGTGTGTGTCCATGTCCAAATTTCCCTCTTCTTTGAAGGACACTAAGTATATTGGATTTAAGCCCATCTTTCTTCAGGATGACCTCATTTTAACTTGATTACATCTGTAAAGACTTTATTTCTAAATAAGGTCATATTCACAGGTTTCAAATAGACAAGTATTTGGAGCGAAGGGCACTATCCAACCTAGAACAGTAAGTGTGGCATGTTTTAATCAAAGAGCAAAAGTGCCAGCGAAATAAAGAGTTAGTGTAGAAAGTTAGCAGGAATATTTTAAATCAATACAATGATTTTCTTTCATAGTTTTGCTTTTGATCCCAATATGAGGATATTCTTTTTAATAAAATTATTCATATAACTTACTTATATTTAACCTTCCACTCTCTCTCTAGAATTAAAGCCCCAAGATTGTAGGATTTTTTTTCTCTTTTTTAAAAGCAAAAACCCCTAAAGTGTTTTACTTATTACAGTGATTGAAAAACTATTAGTTGAATTAATTAATTATCAAAAATTCCCAAAATGATTTTGTAAGTATTATCTCTATTTCTATTTTATTCTTTTTACTCTTATGTTTCTTTAATGTTGCCTTTCATTTGTATTTTGTCATGTGAGTCATGTTTTATTTGCTTATTTTCTCTTGTATTTTGGAAAGTGACTTTAACCTTTCCTTAAAAAGATTCTAACTAAATTTTCCAGATGATCAAAATGCAGAAATAAATAATAATTTTACTTTCCACTATGAAAGAGGGAGAATTAAAGCTCCCACTTTCTCCAAATTCTCATGTTTTCTTAATTTATTCTAGAAAAATAAATCTAAATTATGGTTGTGATTATATATTATATAATTATATGTTAATATAATATGATTATATTAGTATAATCTAAAAGATATAACTGTATTAAGTAATTACTACAGGCTCTGGCATTTAACTTTATAGCCAGAGTTGCAGCAATTATTTGAATTTATATCTAAGTAGGTAATTGGTATTAGCACTCTCCAACAGCTCTTATTCTACAGAGTTCCTGTTCTCTTGGCTTCTTAAATTTTATTGCTCACTTGATCACTGGTAGGCCAGAAGGTATCCTCTAAATATTTTATTCAGAAAAATGAACACAGGAATACATATTCTTTACCATATTTGTAAACACCTTTCAGTAAATTTTGCATAGGTATGAATGACAACTTGGCTGGGTATAGAATTTTATGTTCACAGCCCTTCCTTTGTGCCTTTGTAAAAATGATTTTATATGAAATCCACTTTTATATGTAAAGTCTAAGAGAAGCCTTTTTTTGAAGTAACTTGTTTTCAGTTTTGGATATTTGGTTGTTTTTCTATATCTGTCAAATTGAAAATTATGACTAGGATCTGTGTAATTTTATGTCTTTTAATATTGTTTTCTCTTTTTTCAGGAATGTAGTAGGCTTTTTCAAAAAAATCCTTACTAAGGGAAAATTTTTAAATTATCTTTCTATGTAATAGTTCTTATATAGTTCTGACTTTTAAATTACTTTTTTATGTAATAGTTCTTATATAATTTCTTATAACATAATTTAATTATTTATTCTCTGTATTTATATCTATGGCATCCCTTTAATATGTGTGGGCTTGATTTTTTTGTACATTCTGAAACATCTTCTCTCTCTTTTTAAGAACTTAGTTTTTTGGGTTTTTTTGAAATTATTTATTCACTAACAAATTAGTTTCAACATAGTGCTCAACGATAAATAGTGCTCTTCAAAAATTATACAAATAAAATTCTTTTTAAAAATAGAAAAGAACATTGTTCATGTGTGTAAAGCAAAATCTTTAGATAAACAATTTTATATGGATTAAGAAAATACAAGCAAAATACAATACATGCATACCTCGTTTTATGGCACTGTACTTTATTGTGTTTCCCAGATATTGCACGTTTTTTTTTACAAAATGAAGGTTTGTGGCAACCCTGTGGCAAACAAGTCTGTTGGGCACAATTTTTCCAACAGCGTTTGCTCACTTCGTGTCTCTGTGTCACATTTTGGTAACTCTGGCAATATTTTAAACTCTTTCATTTTTATTATATTTATTATGATGATCTGTGATCAGTGATCTTTGATGTTATTATTGTAATTGTTTGGGGCGCCATGGACGGTGCCCATGTAGGACCTTGAACTCGATGAATACTGTGTGTTTTCTGACTGCTTTACTGATCAGCCATTTCCCCTTCTCTCTCCAACTCTTTGGGCCTCCCTATTCCCAGAGATACAGCACATTTGAAATTAGGCCAATTAATAACCCCTAGGTATTCAAGTGAAAGGAAGAGTCACATGTCTCTCACTCTAAATCAAAACCTGGAAATGAGGGAATTTCCCTGGCAGTCCAGTGGTTAGACTCTTTGGCCCTTTCACTACCGAAGGCGTGGGTTGGATCCCTGATCAGGGAAATAAGATCCCACAAGCCACACGGCACGCCCAAAAAAAAAAAAAAAAAAAAAGTAGAAAAACAAAACCCTGGAAAAGATTAAGCTTAACGAGGAAGACATATCAAAAGCTGAGACAGGCTGAAAGCTAGGCCTCCATGCACCAGTTAGCCAAGTTGTGAATGTAAAACTCTTGAAGGAAACTAAAAGTGCTACTCCAGTGAACACACAAATGATAAGAAAGTGAAACAGCATTATTGCTGATATGGAGAAGGTTTTAGTGGTGTGGATAGAAGATCAAACCAGCCACAGCATTCCCTTAAGCCAAAGCCTAATCCAGAACAAGGCCCTAACTCATCAATTCTTTGAAGGCAGAGAGACGTGAAGAAGCTACAGAAGAAAAGTTTGAAGCTAGCAGAGATTGGAAGAACTTAGTTTTAATGTCACTACCGAAAGAATTCTTTCCTGATTGTCCTAGTCAACAATAATATATCTTCATGGAGGAAGGTGAGTAGGTGTAACGAGCAATAGAATTATTTTTATAGCATAGTGAAACATTTTTTCTCACTATTAATTGTATATGGAAAGTCTTCTATACATATGCATGCAGTCACAGGCTTGACCAGGAATGTTTGAACAGCTTGGGCCTACTCTAATGTCAGCTGGACACATGCACAGCTTCAGCCAGTAACATGCTTGGCCCAGTCATATCCACAATCTCAGGCTAGCAGAACCAAGCAGTTGGCTCTTACCTGTTTGCTTGCCTTTAAGAAGTCACTTCCGCTAATAATGCAAACGGGTGTGGGTATCACCCAACATTCCAAATAGAAAGGTTGTTGATTCTCACAGCTTTTCAGTCCTGATAGAAACACCACACTGAGCTGAGAGAATGGCACAGACCCCTGCTGCTCTTCTCCATGGTTTAGCAGTTGTTCAAGAATAAGCACTTCTCCGTTTCTATTCCTTTGGCTAATTTCCAGAGCATTGAAATAATAGCTTCTGTCAATTTTGTGACAACATATAATTGCTTTTTGGAGAAAGAACTTGCCGATCTCCTCAATTAAAGTAAGAAGTCTTGACTTTTTAAATTTGTCTATATTTTGCACCAAAATGAACAAAAACAAATCCAAATATATCTTCATGGAGGAAGTTGAGTAGTTGTGAAGAGCAATAGAATTATTTTTATAGTGTAGTGAGTTTTTGTTGTTGTCCCAAAATATCAACCATTTAAAATGAATTTTAAATTCTAGATGCCCACCTTATAAAAATAGTACAAATGTAAACTTTGCTGAAAATTCATGACAACATGGAAAGGGGCAAATTGGTATATAAAAGGAATACTGTGAAAATATGGAGGAGTTGAGGATTAAAGCTAAAAATTAAAAGATTGAATCTAGGTAACGTGCAAGAAAATGTTGAAGATTGTCTATACTCATAAAAATAGAATTTTATACATTAGAACACAAGGGTGTTATACAGATCACTGAGACATTACAGGAAATGGGAACTAAAGCACAAAGAAAGATGAAATGTGAAAATTATACTCAATAAGCCACTAGTAATAGTGAGTATACATGTTTTGAAAGGCAATGACAGCATCTTTCCAAGAAAAAAATATTGTTAAAAGCATAGACGGTCATATTTGAATATGTGCCATAAAGAAAACTTTTAGAGAGAGTTGACAACCACTGGGAAATGATAAAAAGAAAGGATTTAGGAATCAATGTTAAATCTAATGCTATCTAAGAAGAATAAATGGCATTGACCCCAAAGACTCTAAGATAGCAGCAATGTTGAAACAAATAAATATATAAAGTGTTTGGAAGAGGACTTGAATTAATGAGAAAAGACGGGAGAGCTTTGTGTTTTCTGTATTTTTAAGGAACTGGCTGAAATAAACTAATGTATAACTTTTTAAAATTTCTCAACGAGAATAAATGTAAATATGCATAAAAATTAAAGAAGTGTTATAACAGAATATCTGGAATTGTACCTAGAAGTCTTGAAATGACACATACCAAAGTGAAAGAAAGTTCATGTTTAATTATACTTGAACATGCATACAGGGAAATAAAACAGTATGGCTTTGGGGTTTTTCTCCACTATTACTGTTCTGTAAAATACAAAGAGATGATTAGAAAACTTAAGTGTTATATTACCATTTGAAGCAACAAAACAAATGTTTGTAAAGTATATTCTATATTCTTTGAAACACGCTAACTACTCACTAAAGACAGTGGATACGAGGGATTGACAGCCTTACAAAGGATTATTGTGAAATCTGAAAAAAAATAATGCTTAGGTCTGTAATTACATCGGGACTGATTTGTAGGTAATATCAGCTAAGAATAATTTTCTAGTGTAACATGAATAAAGAATAATTTTCTAGTGTAACATGAATATTACATAAATATCTTTAAAACTCGTATATTAGCTAAACAAATAGCAAATGTGGAAAGTAGGTTTTCCTAAACTGTGCATATAGTCATTAGTACTCTTATTACCTCTTGAAATGGCACAGGCTATTATGAAATGCTCTCTTTCCAGTCCAAACTAAAAGACTATTCACTGGACATGGAATTCCAGAAGAGCTGCTAAGTGATAATGGAGCCCAATTTACGTCACTGAAGCTCCAAACCTTTCTTAGCTCAAATGGAGTGAAATACATTCATTTTGCACTACACAGCCTAGCTGCTAATGGCCTCATCCAGCACTTTGGACCGTTGTTCATGTAACTACTTTTTGCTTGAAAGTGAGGGGGCTGTACAGTGCAACAGCAGCTGCCTAATGCTCAGTTGTCCTTCTACTGTGTCGAGGGTTTTCACTTACCATTAGATGAACTTCCCACTCTGTTACTTCTGGTCAAAGACAAGCACTGCCTTTTTTAATTTCAGAGAACCAGAAAGATGTATAAGATCTTTCAGAGCAAGATGATTCAGAGGAGAAGGCATTAAAAAATGGGCCATGGGAACACATTTTCAAACTGCTCCTTTAATACTTGTTCTCGGTGCCTAAGGAAAAATAAGACTATGCTTCCTAATAATAAAAAGTGAAGGCATAAATGAAGAGATGCAGACGAGAGAAACAAACAAAGGAGAAAACATATTTTCATAATAATGGATACCCATTTTCTTATCTGGTACTTTCAGATATCGGTATATTGTATGTGTAATTTAGAAGTCAAATGTCTTAATTCAGCAAGAGGTCATGGATAGGACTCCAAATGAGATTAGTGGAGTTTACCTAGAGGGAAGAGGTAATGATCTACTAGGATATGTAAAAAACTCCTGAAAGTTTTATTTTCTTCCATTTTTATTATTTTTTGCATTTCTTTTGTATTTTAAGTGAAATGTACATGCTGAATTAATGTAGTTAACACCTGCATGTAATTTACAAATAAATCAGTACACATACTGGGGGTAAATACTGAATTCGATTTTTACTTATAAAGACATGAAACGTTGGAGATTATCAATCTAGTGGAATGATCTATGAGATCATAATCAGAAGACCTAAGTCCTAATACCATCATGGCCTTGATTTATTCAGTAATCTTGGTCCCATTGTTGAATTTTTTGTGCCCCAAATGCTTTATCTCTAAAGCAGGGATAATAAATATCTTCTTTGCATGTTTTCTTAGGTTGCTATTGTTGTGAGAATAATGATATAAATCATGAAAACCTTTTTAAAAGTTATAAAAAATATAAAATACATATACATTAATTTTGAATGGATTTTCTACTTGAAAAATACTGCTTTGTTGGTGTGTATGTGAGTTAATCATTTATTCATTTTATTTATTTAAAAAGAATTATAAATCTTTCAGTCAACTATAAAAGATATAATATTAGCTGAGGTACACTGACACACAATTCCAGCTATAAGAGGACCCCGCAAAGTCAAAGTAAGACAAATGGGAGATTTGTCCTAACTTAAAATGGAAGATTAGTTACTTAAGGTTACCAGACAGAAGAATCTAGCCCCAAAATGAAGCTCAAAGAAGGCAGATTAACAAGGGAAATAATAAAAAGAAGGTTTCATTTCAGAAGAATGGCCTATCCTGATGGTTTTTGATGACGTGGAAATAGTATTCTGGTAATCAAGACAGGATAAACCAGGCCTTTCACAATCTCATGGCTCTTAACAGAGTAGTGGTAGGATTGAACATGGATGTCTAAGCAGAACTTTGAATGTGTAAGAAACTAAACACAAATTTTACAAGAAGAAACAGTCCACATCTACTTTATGTTTTCTTTTGTGCTTTGGTTTAATATGTTAATTAACCATAAGTTTGTGATCCATAAAATGATAAACATCTTTATCCCCTTGGAAGTAATATTTTGATTGTATAACATTTGTATGGTAATTTTTGCACTGTAAGAAGTTGTCTAATTCTAAATCACTAAGTTGGATTGGTTTCTCTGTGATTAGGAGAGTCATAACGTAAGTTATAACCTAAACAAAGCAACTAACAAGCCCTGATAGAATATGCCCCCACTATTGACAAAGAAAAGTGTATGGCTATCATAATCCTTAATAAATAGAAACCATACCTCTTTGGATTTTGAAATTAATTTAAAAATTAGGAAAAAATTATTCATATGGTCAATGACTTTCAGATTGTTAAAGTTTTATTGAGTGTCCAACATGCTTAAGGCAACGTCTTCAGATAGGAGTGTATGAAAGGGAACAGGACTTGTATGAGGAGCTTCTAAAATGAACCTAGCATCATTTGGAATTTTCCTTCTTTTTCTCTGCTTTGTAATAGTTTATATAGCATCAGTATTATTTACCTTAAAAACTTTAAAGAACTAATTCAAAAAAATGTCTGGTCTTAGAAATATATTTGATGATGTATATCTATTTCTCTATTATTATCATTGGGCAACAGTTGGTGATAATGAATTATCCACTGTTTGGTCATTAAAGTGGTTTCGCATTTTCAATATTATAAAAAATGGAGTTGCTACCATTGACTGAAAACAAATTAGAAATAAAAAACATAAATCCACAAAATGAAATTAGAAAGATTCAAAGATATAAAGAGAAATCTTTATAGATGCATGAAGGTGGCTACAAACTCTCCAATGACCATGCTCCACTTGGATTTGAAATCCAGAAAACATTACAGTCATTTCTCTAACAGGAGAAGCTATTAGTTATATAAAGCTTGAGCCTATATAAAATCCTATGAGGGATTTTGAATTTTTAAAATAAAGGCACCTATGTCTATCTGATTCATATTTCTGTACCTTCAATCTGTGAACACTGTTGTTTCAGAGGTTGCCAATTTCCTTGGCCAATATTCATTCCCTTTTCATCGATATAAATAAGCATTGTGATCAAGTACACGGGTCACCCAGCTATGCATTTTCAGTCTCCTTTCTTGCCAGCTAGGGTCACATGACCAATTCTGGCCAATGGTATACGAGCAGAATTGAAGTGTGCAACCTCTGAATCATGCCTTTAAAATAGTGCTTCTTTCACCACTCCTATGGGTTATAAACTGGACATTGTGACTAATTTCAAGCAGGCTGATGAGGTAATAGCCTAGGGATGTCAGAGCCAAAGAAATGGAAGAGTTTTGTGTCCCTGACACCTCTGAGTATCTTGCCAACCCTAAATCACCTGCCTGGAGAGTTTCATCACAGAGAAATTCCTGTTTATCTTGTTTAAGCCACTGTACTTTAGGATACCTTGTCACCATGGCATAGCCTTTATCCTAATACAACTTTTGCTGAAGGTACACTGAAGGCACATAAGAACTCAGGTTTTTTTTTTTGTTTTTTTTGGGCGGTACGCGGGCCTCTCACTGTCGTGGCCTCTCCCGTTGCAGAGCACAGGCTCCGGATGCGCAGGCTCAGCGGCCATGGCTCACGGGCCCAGCCGCTCCGCGGCATGTGGGATCTTCCCGGACCGGGGCACAAACCCGTGTCCCCTGCATCGGCAGGCAGACTCTCAACCACTGCGCCACCAGGGAAGCCCAAGAACTCAGTTTTAATAAGATGGAAAATGTGGTTTCTAACTAATTTGCTAAGATTTTTGAGCATGTTTTTCCATAGTAGCCAATTAAGGGTCAACAGCACTTCAGAATTAGGAATATCAACTGTGAGTTCCAGGCAACATTTCTGTTAACTTAGATATATGTTAACTGCAATTATTATTTAGCACAATAGAACAGAAATTACATGGTGACAGTAAGTTTTTTTTATGCTTGTCCAGACATGGTTGCCATCTGTTGATTACATTAGACAGTGCTATTTAAATTTTTGTTAATTGAAGAAAGTCACAGGCATTCTTTCACCCCATCCCCTTCTAGATCCCTCTTGACAGCTTGCTGGGAGTTTTTACCATGCATTTATACATTTAGAAAAGAGAAACTTTTGATAGCACAGGTGTTGTAGACTTGACTAGTACTGTATTGTAAAGGCCTTCTCAGGATGCACAAGCTTCTTAAGCAAGTTTTGTCCATTGTTGTTCTACATCAGATGAGGACACATCTTCAGGATGGTACATTGTAAAGTGGTTTATTACCATAAAATAAACCACAGTGTAAGTATCGGATGTATTATTAACACACTTCTCTTTGCTTCTGCTTTGACCTCCTGATTTCTTATAATGGTGTGGTCTTACAATTCTTTTCACTACTCTCTTTCACTTTCAATGTATTATCCCAGTAAATTCTATTAAATGTTAGCCACTGTTGAACGAGATTTCATGCCATCAGAACAGTCACTGCTCTCTTTTTGATCATCTTCACTTCAAAAGTCTCCTATTCCAGGTTTTCTTTATTTGAATTGTAACTTTCTTTCCTTTGAAGCTCTTCACTTGCAGGATGATTTTGGCTCCTTTCAGGAAATAATAATAATAATAAACATTATCCAGCAAAAGAGGTTCTATGCTTTTATGTAATAGCCTAGCATTTCTGTGGCTTTTAAGAACAGTCTTCTAGTTTCTTGATACTAAAATTCCTCTAAGATCCACATTTACTGTCCTTTTAGTGCCTCCACTGGTACATGTGATCCTGCATAATACAAGAATTTCAGGCAGGATTTCTGATGGGTGAGACTGAAGTGTGACACGGACAGGTGTAGTCTCTGGGAATGCTGCCGACAGGCTGCAGGCTCTGAAGCAAATATTGTGAACATATCACAGGGGAGCTGCCCCCTGGTGGAGTTCACCAGAGAATTTCTGATTATATGCATTATTTCAAAAATAGACCTCCTCCACTCCCTTCTCTCAGACAAATTTGAATTCTTATGTGTTCTGGAGCTGATAATATTAATTGCAGTCTATAGCATTGGGTCTGGTCAAAACAACTAGGAATTAATTTAGAAGTCTCTGCCCAAACAGGAGAGAGGATTTGGCTAGAAAAAGCATTTTCCTTCAGTCAGGCAGAAAAAATACAGGGAAAACCAACACAATGTAGCCAAAGCTACCTCTGCCTAGACATAGGTGTGTCTCAGACAAGAAAGCACGTGGCCTCATAAAAGGTTTCCAGGTTTCCGAGAGGAAGTGCTGTGAATCGCCTCATACGTAAGCGAGCCAGCTCATTCCCCATGGCTCAAGACATCCTCCCATGGATTTATGATGATTCTGTGGCATAGCCCAATAAATTGCTGAGGCTGTGCAGTGAACTCAGAGCTTAAAGAAACCTGCCTCGTGGACAAATCACATCTTTGTAATAAAATGTTTTTCATGCTCAAGATTCTACATTTTTCTTCCCACCTGATATTAAAAATGTGCACCTGGGCTTCCCTGGTGGCGCAGTGGTTGAGAGTCCGCCTGCCAATGTAGGGAACACGGGTTCGTGCCCCGGTCCGGGAAGATCCCACATGCCGCGGAGCGGCTGGGCCCGTGAGCCACGGCCGCTGAGCCTGCGCGTCCGGAGCCTGTGCTCCGCAACGGGAGAGGCCACAACAGTGAGAGGTACCGCAAAAAAAAAAAAAAAAAAAGTGCACCTGAGAGTTTCAGGTGTCCTTTGAATCATTTATTATGCACTTGCATTTTCATGAACATCACTATTAAGAGGAATTAGTAATCTCTGGGATGATTTCTTGGAAAAGAGTTATTTTCCCCTTCATCCATGACTTTTTTCTCTTCTACCCATCCTCCAACATTCCTCTTTTCTCACTTCAATTTTTTTCCCCTTAGGGAGCTAGCCAGATCACCCTCTAGTTCTGTGCTAAAGCTCCTTGCTCTTCCCTGACCTGGCCTGGTTTTCTGCATGACCATGAAAATGAATAGACCTGCTATACCAAGTCTGTGACTGATGTTATAGCATTCATACCCCATACCTGATCCCCAAATCCATAGCACATATACCATTTAAAACAAAATCTGGGGGCTTCCCTGGTGGCACAGTGGTTGAGAGTCTGCCTGCTGACGCAGGGGACACGGGTTTGTGGCCCAGTCCAGGAAGATCCCACATGCTGCAGAGTGGCTGGGCCCGTGAGCCATGGCCGCTGAGCCTGCGTGTCCGGAGCCTGTGCTCCACAACGGGAGAGGCCACAACAGTGAGAGGCCTGCATACAGCAAAAAAAAAAAAAAAAAAAAAAAAAATTTAAAAACAAAATCTGCCAAATTAGTTTTGCTATTGTCATATGTTTTTATACATATAGGTCCTGGGAAACCTTGCAATTAACTTAAAGAAATAGTATATACCACCAAAGCCACATCAAAATTTGCAAGTTGGATAGAGCATTTCAAAAATCTGACTAAATGAAATGAAAGCGTGGACCGAAGGAAAGTTTGCTGATGAAAAAATTTTTTTTTAATTCACTAAATTGATATGAATTGATAATATTGTAACTTTATAATAATATTAACATTTTAACAGTTTTCTTCTGTATCAGCTATTATTTAGTAAGTATAAAAATCATATTTATCTTTTTTATTTTTCTAGGTGGTGTATTTTATTAGTTTGAATGACTATTAACTCAGTAATGAAAATGCAAATTTCAGCTTATTTACCATCTTTCAGCCTAGGATCTAACAGTTGTGGCTGCTAATTTTTTTTCTACTTAGCACTGAGCTTTGAATGACATCTATGTGGATTTGAAAGCATTATTTTTGCCTTTACAAAAGCCTGGAGTTCTCCCTTGCAATCACAGGATGGATGCACTCTCTAAATAATTCCCTGTTTTCTAAAGGAGATATTGCTTCAGGCTGTAGGATCTTCACAATGAACAAGGCACAAAGAGAAATGGACCCTGTGTCTAGGCCATTCTATTCAATCATTCATTTTCAAGAAGGACAGAGAAGACAGGCAGACGGGAGGAAAACATAAACAAGCAGAGTACATTTGCTTTATTTTCTGTTTAGGAATGTAGATAAGGGATTACTTTCTTAGCAGTGCCCCTTTATCTGTGACATAACGTTTAAAATCTTGATAATAAAGAATTAGATAAATAGTGCAGCTTTTATTTTGTCAATATATCACAATTAACTTAACCTCTAGAAATATAAGCATATATAAGCTAACAGGAATATGATCATTTTTTAGCTCTTGGTATTATTTGTGTAAGATTTGTGTTGTGAAATTTCAAGTGTCATTTATACACTAAAATAAGACATCAAAACTTTTCATAATATTTTTAAAAAATGTGATATTTTTAAAAAAGTACACCAAAGACTTCCATTATAGTCTCTTGAGTAGAACACACTAAAATTAATGGTGAAAGGAAGTTGAAGTATTGTTGCTAAGTGTGTAAAGTCAAAGAATATTCACTTTAATCACTCAAACATTGACATATATCAAAGTTATCCTATCTATTAATATACTAAACATTAAAAGTATCAAGTAAATATCAAATATATTATTTTTATCAACATCTATCAATTGTATAGTATTAAATATTTATATAGGAATTCAATCTTGCCTTTAGTGTCTATGAGTGAGGAAACGAAAAAACCCTCAAAATAAAATGTTTTTCCTAGATTTCAGGTATCTGAGCTATCAAATCAGCACCTCTCTGTTTACATGATTCACGTGTAAAGTGTTAGAAATTACAACTATGTGATTGAACAAGATATAGTTTTCATTCAATATAACTCCACTTAAGTGAAAAACAAAATAAGGCCCTGTCTCCAATTTTAATTATAATTCAAAAAATACCTCCCATTTGAAGATTTCTAGATTATATCAAATAATGAGGTAGGTATACAGTTTTTGTAGATGTGTCTAAGCTTTATCATAAAAATTACTAATAAAAAATATAGTAGACATACTGATTCGAGGGCAGGTCTATATGGAGACCAGAAATATTAGAATACAAAATGCTACCTAGTCAGCCTTCTGTATCTGCACGTTCTTCATCCACAGACTAAATCAACAACAAACTGAAAATGTTCCAAAAAAATTTTCCAGAAAGTTTCAAAAAGCAAAATTTGAATTTGCCACGGCTTAGCAACTATTCACAAAGCATTTACCTTGTTTTTACAGCTATTTACATAGCACTTACATGGTATTAAGTATTATAAGTAATCTTGAGATGATTTAAATTATATGGGAGAATGTGTATAGATTATATGCAAATACTATACTATTTTATGTAAGGAACTTGAGCATCTGGGGATCTTGGATCCACAGGGGTCCTGGAACCAACCCTGATGGATACTGAGAGACTAGTGTGTTTCCTCAAAGTAATAACTCAGATAAAATCACTGTTTAAAATCAAACTTTGAAATTATATTTTAAAAACCAAGATCCCATAATACATTTAAAATATCATTTAATTTTTAAAAGATGATTACACATCTTTCTTGTGCACTATGTCCATGGAGTCCATTCTTCTAGTATATTAACAAAATGCTCCCCAAGTTTCTATGGTCACTCTTAATTAGGATCATATTCACAAATGGGCTTCTAGCAGATATGGAAGGGATATTGAAATTCATTTCAGCACATTAGCAACAGGAAGGCGATAATATGAAATTATCATACAATGGCAGCTAAAATAATATCGGATGCCCTACCCATTTCGAGAGGTGTTCTCACTACAAGGAAAAGAAAGAAGATGAGGATAGCATGGATATCAGGCCAACCTGTGATCAGATAGGGAAGAAAAGGAAGGGAAAAGGAAGGAAAAAAGAGTTCCTCCTTGAAAAACTAGTTCTAGATCAGAGTGAAATTCCCAGTGCCCGAGAAGAGGTCTTGCTGTTCAGCAACAGCAATAATGAAGCAGCCGTCTACTCCATCCTGTTCCTTCTGGGAGAAGAGACAGTTAAGTCTATCTCACTTAACTTGCTCCACCCTCTGCCACACTAACACTTATTTATCTTGTTGATTTGCTTTACATATGTTTTAATTTTAGGACTCTACCTCCCACTTTACTCTTCTACCTGACATCATAAAATTTATATGGAAAGCAGTAGTTTAAAACTAAAATACCTAGTTTGATGTTTGCTTCAGATCAAGATCAAATAAAAGGGGTCAAATTTACTTCTCCATCTGAAATAGACAAAATCCACACAAAATATTTAAACAACAGTTTGCGAGACAGCGGACATGAGAAAATGAAGGAAGATGACTCCTGAGAAATTAGAAACAAATGAAGTGACATCTACAGGTGTCCCAGCTTAGTGTCTTGGAGAGTTTCCAGGCCACGACACAAGAAGGAGGAGCTAAGGTGGAGCCCAGAGCATACCCCGAGGTGAGAAGATTAACCTGAGAATCTAAGTAGATCAAAGTACCTAGAGTTTTCAGGACAGATGCTGAAGAGAAGAGATCTACACAGGGAGAGAAATCCATTGTTCTGCAGATGGGCCCCTTGAGTAGTCAGCAGTGCGCTGATCATTACATGCACTTCAGGAAACTACCCAAGGCCAGGGAATCACTGGAAAGGATTAGAGGTAATGAGGCCCAGCTCATACCCAGGGAGAACAGTGCCTGTTGCCATGAGCCAGACTGGAAAATCTCAAAATTGGGGCAGAGTATAAAGTGCAGAGAGGCTCTTGCCTCAGAAATGGGGAATAATTTGGCCTAGTCTGAGCCCTGCTCCTCTCTCATCTGACAAATTCTAAAAGCAAGATGCGAAAAAGGATCAAACCATTTCTGAGTAATTTGACTGCACCCCTGAGTAAAGGTCAAGAATATTTATAAAAATACATCCAGAACACTACAAGGTAATACCTGCGATGTCTGGTATCTAGTCAAAGATTACCAGGCACACAAAGAAGCAGGAAAATATGAGCCATGATAAAGAGACAAATCAATCACTTGAAACTGACCCACAACTGACAGACATGAGAATGACAAGCCAAGGACACAAAAAAGTTATTATGACTCTATTCCATACGTCCAAAATTGAGTCAGAGACATTGATGATAATAATGAAAAAAAAACACAAATTGAAATTTTAGAGATGAAACTACAATGTCTGAGATTCAAAATACACTGGATGTGATGCCAGATTTTGAAGATTTTAAGTTTTCCTGTGCTATTATTCATAAGCTGTAATAACTTTTTTAACCTTAATCCACTACTCTGTAAAACAAAACTAATAACACCTGGTTAAAGGTATTGATGCAAAGATTAAAATGAGATGATAGTAAAGTGAGTTGATAAGGTAAAACACTTAGCATGGTGTCTGGCACCATGTAAACATGCAAAAGCTTTGTAGCTATTATGTTACTCCCCTGCTCAGATTCATTTCTGGTTCCCTAATACTCAAGGAATCAAGTCCAAACTTTCTAGGTTGATAGTCAGTCATATAATCTGGCTTCAGTCTTTTGTCCAGCCTGATTTCTATATTAGTTTATGCAATTATATTTTAGTCAAGCTAAAATTTACCGTTCTCTTTATATATCCCACAATTCTTTCCCTCACTGCCTGTTATAGGCTGAATTATGTTTTCCCCAAAATTCATATGTTGAAATCCTAACCCCACTACCTAAAAATGTGGCCATATTTAGAAAGAGGATCATTAGATAGATAATTAAGTTAAAATGGGGTCATTAGGGTATGCCCTAATCCAATATGACTGTGATCATATAAAGAAGAGAACATTTGGACACTGACATGTACAGAGGGAAGACAATTTGAAGACACGGGAAGAACACAAACATCAACAAGCCAAGGAGAGAGCCCTGAAACAGATCCTTCCTTCATGGCTCTCAGAAGGAACCAACCCAGCAGACACCTTTACCTAAGAATTCTAGCCTTCAGAACTGTGAGAAAATAAATTGCTATTGTTTAAGCTCCTCAGTCTGTGGTACTTTGTTACAGAAGCCCTAGCAAACTAACACACTGCCATATTCACACTTCCCTCTCGGCCTGCCCCTGTGCACATAGCCAAACTATGAACTTTATTCAAGATTTAGATAGTTTGTCAATTTCCCCATCAGAATGTATTTTTTCTCCCACTAAAATGTAATCTCTTTCTCCTCAGGAATCCTATAGTACAATCTATATTCTTATGGTACTTACCTTTTCTACATTTTGAATTATCATTAGTTATATGCCCTATTGCTCCAATTTAACTGACATTTCCTACAGAGTGGAGTCTATTTCTGATTCATTCTTTTATTCCCCATAGAATCTAGCAGTTCCAGCATGAAGTAGGATCTCCATTAAGATATTCTGGATGAGTTAAAGCATAAGTCATATGTCAAAAGACAACTCATATAGGTATGTATCTGTGTGAGTGTGTATTGTATAATTTTAAATTGTGTTTCTCTTACCAGAGAATAAACTCCATGCACACAGGGGATTTTATCTGTCTAATGAAAGTGTTCATTCAGCTTTCAAAAAAGCCCATACTATTCTCAAGCAGTAATGGGTTGTTTTTTATATGTATTAGTCAAAATAATATATTTTTTAACAACTTCAAAAGGAAGTATAATTAGCAATTTTGTAATTTTTGCTACCAATTGTACTTCTCTTTTCAGGACTAATAACTTTAGGCATAATTTATCTGCTTTTAGGCAGTAATCCTGCCATTTCGGTGAAGGGGATCATTCTGAAGCATTCTCTAATGTACTATATTTTCTCTCTTTTCTCAAAGCCTCTATATTTTGGTTCATCACCTCAAACATCATCACCACCTCCATACTGACCCAGCACCATACCTTACCTTTTGTTTTCTTCACCTCTAGAGCTAACTTATTTATATTTCTTCTCTCCCAAATCAACGGAGAAAGGTAATAGTAATAATTCTTAATTAATTTACATAATCAAAAACTGAAAGGACAGGGAGACAGAGGTTTTACAAGATTTACCTTGAATTGCTTACTCTATGAAAACTTTCTTTACCTGAAAGTACAGTTCTTGTACAGTTCTTGTCTATAAGACAGAGTATAATTCTTGTCTTCATACTTCTTGTAGAGTTTTTGTCTTCATACTTCTTGTCCTGTTCCTCTGTGGGGACATAATATATCAAATGTAATGTTTTATAACAGGCAATTTTTACCATGTTTCACCTCTTACTAAACTCTAAGCCCAATAATTACAAGAAAAACATCTCAAGAATTTTTTGTATGTATCTACATTATACAGCACATGTCTGACACATGAAAGGTTCTTCCCACGTAGAAGTCACTAGCAACTCAGGCAAAAAGAGTTCAACAGAGAAGTCAGGATGCTGTGGGATTTATCGTTTATTATTTCTCCTTCTTCTTATTATTATTGCTACAATTACTACTACTATTCATTGTTGTTGTTGCCCTCATTTTTTGCTCTTCATTTTTTGGTCAAGTATTCCAAGGGAAAACTCACAGCTGGTGGAGGTGACATCAACAGCTGCTGTTGCTTCTTTTTCTTCTTCTTCTTTTATTATTATTGTTATATTTTGCTGCCATTATTATTAGTGTTACTCTTCTCTATCAGGAAATCCAAATTCAGGTTTACAAATGATTTTTTTTAAATATAAGTAACACCAATGTACTCAGTGTAGGATGTTAGAAAGTAAGAGATTTGTTTTTATGAAATCCATGGTTCCCTAGCTCTTAATAAATAATGCTCACCAGAGTTCCTTGCCCTTTTACCATGAGGATTTGGCTTTCAGGTAAAGGCACTTCATTGTGGTTCACCCAGAACTTAGCTGTCTCAAGAAGTGGTTTCTCACTTTCTAATTTGAAGATTGTGGTCTTATTGACATTTATGGGGGTTGCAATGGGCAAGTAAAGAGTCCCCAAGGGGTTTAAAATTGTAGGAACCCTACAAGGTTTAAAACCCTTCTCTGTATAATTAAATGCTCTGTATTTCAGAATCTTTTTTTTTTTAAACATCTTTATTGGGGTATAATTGCTTTACAATGGTGTGTTAGTTTCTGCTTTATAACAAAGTGAATCAGTTATACATATACATATGTTCCCATATGTCTTCCCTCTTGCGTCTCCCTCCCCGGAACCTTTTATGGCTGTTTGCAGCCATAAAATTAGTGCCCTCTCACAAGGAAGCCACCATAATTGGGCTTCTGAAAAGAAAGATACTGCCATCACTGGGAGCTACTGGCTCTAGGACCTGGGGGGCATGGGCCTAGAGTCCAGCAGCTCCAAAGGACTGGATAATGTCTCTGAGACTAAATATTTTACTTAATTGCACACAGGGAAATTTGAACTCTTAACAGAGGAAATAGACCTAAAAAGATGTAAGCACAAGTAGGTAAGTTCTAGGGAGAATCCAAAAAGGCAGGATAAACAGTCAGTGAAGATCCAAACAGCAAGATATGAGTGGATGTCCATAGCAAAATGGATTGGAGGCACAACAAGTACAGAACATGGTATAATTCTGGATATTGGTTATCAGAAAATAATAGTGGAAAGGCATAAGCCCAGAGACTGGTGACTGTGACATCAAGTTAAATTAGGACCAACCATAAAATATTCCTATTGATGATAAAGTGGCTACTGATACAAAGTTTCCTTAATTTCTCCTTGTTTCCTTTAGATTTCCTATTAGATTCACCATTCCTCCAAATGAAAATCTGATATAGGTTGAGCTTAGGCTGATACAGCCTCAGGAAATGTGGATATAAGCTGCTGGAGTAAAATAAATGCATAGGAGACAGCAGGAAAAAATCAAGATTTGACTCAGGCTTATCAACTCCCTTTTGAGAGAGGCTGCTGGTGCTTTGCTCAGGTTCCCTTTACTGGGCCAGTGCATTTATCACCTATCAGCTGTGAGTGTGGACCATTATGAGGTACAACTGCACCCTTCTCCAGATGATTGTCTTTGGCTGGCAGGAGCTATCTCACTAGAAGATGCCTGAGAACTTCAGCACACTCTAAAGAGGAAGACAGAAAACAGCCAATGACTAGCTGATATGGGGATGCAAAACTGGAGCCCCCAAGACACTTACTTCAAGGCATAACAACTCCATGGTGCCATTCACATTCCAGAGCTCCCCATGGGATCAGACTCTGTCTAGACTTCAGTGAAAACCACAGTTTTGCTTAGCTTCTTGCCCTGCCATATCCTGCTTATGTTTATTTCCTAATAGGTTTCTTCTGAGAGCACTCCAGGAGTGCTTGCACCAAAATACTTGTCTCAGGCTCTGTCTCTCAGAAAGATGATATAAGGCATTCCTTTACTGATGTTTACTTACAAAATTAAAAAAAAACAACAACTTAGATATGGTGTGGGTTCTGAACTTAGAGAGGAATAAGTCTACCAGGTTTTTCTGCATGCCTCTCTGAGCCTCAGTTTCCTTATCACTAACATGGAAATAATAACATTAACCTTCTTACAAGGTTTTGGAGAGGACAGTTAATAATCTTTATATTAATTATAATAGCCTGCATTTACATATTAAAAACCACATTAATTATATTTCATTTATCCATTCATTTATAACCCCTAAGTTCCTTCTATATGCTAGGCACAGTCCCATACTATATATATATATATATATATATATATATATATATATATATATATATATATATATATATACTCTAGTATACTATACATATAGTATAGTATATATACGCTATATACCATATGCTATATGTATCTATATCCTATAGATTTTGTAGTAAGGTGATGAACAAACTGTTCTTATGAAAAATTAAGTGAGGATAGCAAATGCTCAAAACAAGAAAAACATACATTGATTTAGATAAATACTATGGGAAAAATGCAGAAAATAGGTGTACTATTTTTTTTTTTTTCTTTTCTGTACACGGTCCTCTCACTGTTGTGGCCTCTCCCGTTGTGGAGCACAGGCTCCAGACACACAGGCTCAGTGGTCATGGCTCACAGGCCTAGCCGCTCCACAGCATGTGGGATCTTCCCGGACTAGGGCACGAACTCGTGTCCCCTGCATCGGCAGGCGGACTCTCAACCACTGCGCCACCAGGGAAGCCCCAGTGTGTACTAATTTTTTAATCCTCACAACATCCCTATGTGTTTTACAGATGAGAAAAATGAGGATTAGAAAGGTTAAATACATTATTCAATATCACACAATCAATCAGGAATAAAGGACAATACAAATCCAGACATATCTAACTTAATGGCTAAGCTATGGTACCTCACAACATATGATAAATGCCATCTATAGTAACAACAACATTGAATAAATGAAAAACTAACTATCCCACCTACTGTCATGGAGATTTTCCCCTATGTTTCATTCTAGGAATTTTATAGTTTCAGGTCTTACGTTTAAGTCTTTAATCCATTTTTAGTTGATTTTGTCTATAGTGTAAGATAAGGGTTCAATTTCATTCTTTTGCATGTGGATGTCCAGTGTTCCCAATATTGTTTATTGAGAATACCATTATTCCCTCATTCTGTATTCTTGACACCCTTGTTGAAGATCAGTTGGCTGCATACGTGTGGATTTACTTCTGGGTGTCTATTCTATTTCATTCATCTATGTCTGTCTTAATGTCAGTACCATACGGTTTTGATTACTATAGCTTTGTAGTACATTTTGAAATCAGGAAGCTTGACACCTCCAGCTTCGTTCTTCTATCTCAGGAATGATTTGGCTATTTGTGGTCTTTTGTGGTCCCATATGATTTATAGAGTTGTTTATTTTCTGTAAAAAAAAAAATCCCATTGGGATTTTGATGGGGATTGAATCTGTAGATTGCTTTGGAAATTTAACAATATTAAGTTTTCCAATCCATGAACGTGAATGCTTTTTTTTTTTCTTTGAGATATGTGGGCCTCTCACCGTTATGGCCTCTCCCGTTGCAGAGCACAGGCTCCGGACGCGCAGGCTCAGCGGCCATGGCTCAGCAGCCATGGCTCACGGGCCCAGCCACTCCGCGGCATCTTCCCAGACTGGGGCACGAATCTGTGTCCCCTCCATCGGTGGGCGGACTCTCAACCACTGCGCCACCAGGGAAGACCATGAATGCTTTTTTATTTATGTGTTTCTTCTTATATTTTTCATCGACATTTTGTAATGTTCAGTATACAAGCCTTTTACCTCCTTAGTTAAGTTTATTCCTAAGTATTTTATTATTTTTTGATGTTATTGTAAATGGGATTGCTTTCTGTAACTTCCTTTTCAGATAATTTGTTATTAGTGTATAGGAACACAAGTGAATTTTGTATGTTGATTTTGTACCCTGCAGTTTTACTGAATTTATTTATTAGTTCTAGTATTTTTTTAAATGGACTCTATAGGGTTTTCTATATATAAGATTGTGTCATCTGCAAAGAGGGACAATTTTAATTCTTCCTTTCTTATTTGTATGTCTTTTATTTATTTTTCTTGCCTAACTGCTCTGGCTAGGATTTCCAGTACTGTGTGGAACAAAAGTGTCAAGAGTGGCCATCCTTGCCTTGGTCCTTATGTTAGAGGAAAAACTTTTACTTTTCACCATTGAGAATTATGTTAGCTGTGGGCTTAACATATATGGCTTTTATTATGTTGATGCACTTTTCTTCACTTTCTAGTTTGTTCAGAGATTTTATCATGAGGGGGTGAAGAATTTTATCAAACACTTTTTCTGCATTTGTTGAGAAGATCAAGTGATTTTCATTCTTTATTCTGTTAATTTGGGATATAATATTAATTGATTTTCATGTGTTGAACCACCCTTGCATTCCAGGGACAAATCTCACTTGGTATTGATACATGGTCTTTTTTATATACTGTTGAATTAGGTTTGCTAGTATTTTGTTGAGAATTTTTACACCTATATTAATCAGGCTACTTCCCACTGTGCCTCTGTCTGTCTTTCCTCTCAGGGTAATGCTGGCCTTATAAATGCGTCTGGAAGTGTTCCCTCCTCTTCAACTTTTTGGAAGCATCTGAGAAAGATTGGTGTTAATTCTTCTTTAAACGTTTGGTAAAATTCCCTAGTGAAACCATCTGGTCCTGAACTCTTCTTTGTTAAGAGATTTTCAATTACTAAATCAATCTCCTTACTTGTAATTGGTCTCTTCAGATTTTCTACGTTTTCCATAATTCAGGCTTGGTATGTTGTGTGTTTCTAGGAATGTATCCATTTCTTCTAGGTTATCCAGTTTGTTGGCATATAATTGTTTATAGTAGTGTCATGATTCTTTTTACTTCTGTGGCATCAGTTGTAATGTTTCTTCTTTCATTTTTTACTTTATTTATTTTAGTGTTTTCCCTTTTAATCTAGCTAAAGGTTTGTCAGTTAAAATTAATAATGAGGAGTCATCCAACCATTATACAATTGGATGCCACATTCTAATGTAGTATGCCTCCCCCTGCCCTCAGAGTGTCCTGTGGTCAAAGGATTATGTCATAAGCTAGTTTGTCTACTGTTAAAATACTTTCTTTTCTGCAAAAATTATATTGCCACTGTAATGAATAATGATTCTCTTCCATTGGTAAGATTTTACATCTACATTATTGGGAAGATTTTACATCTACATAGTTGGGAAGAAGTTAGAAAATTATTCTTATTTCTTATCACTCTAATAATGATTTTCAGTCACCAGGGTATTCATCTTAAGTAGCTAAGAAATGTCTCTTCTTAAGACAAATTATAATAACACAAATAGGAATAAATAATAGCATAGGTAAGGAAAAATAAAGAAGGAAGAACTATATTTATTGAGGCTAATTCTAGTTAAGGATATTCTAATATCTTTACTTGAAATCATTCTATCCCATTTCATATTATGATGCCTTTAATGGAAAAATGTGTTCATCATAAACTCCCAGTGTTAATAAAGAAGACAGATGAATAGATTTCAACTCCTCTTAAAAAACAAATATATGTTAATTGACCGTAATTCAGTGACTTCTCTATGAGGGATTGAATGGATGCAGAGGGAAGAAAATGGGACCCAGAATTCAGAAACAAATTATTATTTTCCCAGAGGTCTTAAACAGATTTTTTTTTTTTTTTTTTTGGGTACGCGGGCCTCTCACTGCTGTGGCCTCTCCCGTTGCAGAGCACAGGCTCCAGATGCACAGGCTCAGCGGCCATGGCTCACGGGCCCAGCCGCTCCGCAGCATGTGGGATCTTCCCAGACCAGGGCACGAACCCGTGTCCCCTGCATCGGCAGGCGGACTCTCAACCACTGCGCCACCAGGGAAGCCCTAAACAGATATTTTTAAAAATTAGTACCTAAGAAATGAATGAGCTACACTCTATATTGTAGGCAATATTTCAGCATCTTAATTTTATTAGAAAATAATTATCTGAAATAATTTTGCTTTAATCAAGGTAGATCCCATATTTTATCACGTAAAGGTAGGATGGAAAACTAAGTGAAGAATCTGAAAGATGCTGTATTAGTTATCTATTGCTGGTTATAGATTACCCCAAAATTTACCCCAAATTATCCCAAAAATTAACAAATTTAGAAAACATTTATCTCTATGAGTCCAGAATCTTGCTGTGGCTCAGTTGGGTGTTTATGGCTTAGTCTCTCAGGAGTCTACAATCAAGATGTTTTCTGGGGCTGCAGTACTCAACTGGAGGGGAATACACTTTGAAGTCCACTCAGGTGGCTATTCACAGGTCTCAGCTCTTTGCTAGCTGAAGGCTGGAAATATCAGCTCCTTGCCACGTGGCCTTCTCCATGAGGCTTCTCACATCATGGCAGCCAATTTCCCCCCGAGTACAGATTCGGAGAGACAGAGCCCAAGAAGGAAGCTACAGTTATTTTTAAAACTTGATCTTCGAATTGACATCCCATTGCTTCTCTTATATTCAATTCATTAGAAGCAAGTAACAAAACCCAGCCTAACTTAAGGCAAAGGATTACATAAGGATGTGAGAATGAGGAGTCAGGGATCATTAGGGGCCTTCTTAGAGTCTGCCGTTCACAGCCAGTATCTACTTATGACCCTCAGTACTAATAGACATATTTTCTTTTCCTCTTGAACATCCGAAAACAGTTCACTTTCTTCTCTGCTGTTTGGGCATCATGAATGAATGAAAAGCAGTGGGACCCAAGGGTAAGGGATGAGTAACTCTAATACTACAGTTGGGTTTCAAACCTTAAGGTGGACTAAATGGGGCATAGCCATGTCATCTCAAAATGGCATTAATTCCCTAATGTATAATAACAAGATTCCTGTCTTTAATTTTTCCAGGTATCTACAAGACTCTGTGTTTTTTCTTTCTTTGTTTTTTCCTCTGTTTTCCCTCAATTATATCTTGATTTTGATTCTTTACTCTTTGATCTTCATTGGAGGTCATTTACCCTACATCATCACTATAAAAGCAAATTGAACAGATGGAAAGCCTTACAAAATGTCTTGGTCTCTGCCAGATATGGCTTCTAAGGAGAGGAATTAAGGAGGAAACATTCCTTTGTCTAATTTTTTAATCTAGCTAAATATAGCCATTTTTGTCGGAGGTCACTAAAACTTTCTGTAGATTGAATTTCTTTAGGCACACTCTGAGTATACATACTTGAGAAATAAATTTAACCACAACAGAACATGCTGTTATTAAAAGACTAAAATATGCACTTTGTATTTTATTCAGGAGGCTTGGCTGTTCCCACGAGCTAACAGTAGGTTAACACTAGGGCCTGGTTCTTGCCTATTCTGCTGCATTTAACTCCCTATTATAATGACTAAAGACTATAAACATATAAGCATAAGTTTTTAGTGGTCTGGAAAAGGTTGAATACAGAAGTTCTGCAGTTAAGTTCTGTAGTTAAATACAATTATTTTACAGGGCTCAGTCTCCTTAATGTATCTTACTTGTCACACGCAATTCATAATTATGCTGGGAGAAAGGAATTAAAAGTGTAGAATTTTAATAGCATATTATGCTTTCTCAATTTTCCTATTTTTTACTCTAAAACCTCAAGTTCCATTTTGCTGCCATTTTTCTTCCTTTAATGACCTTCATTAAATTCTAAAATTCTCACCCCACCCCCACTTGTGAAAATGTAATGATAAAATGAACCAGTAGCAAAGCTGAATGGAATCCAGTTCTAAAATCCCTTGCCTCACTCAGCGGCTTCTTAGATACCTGAAATGTGCTTCTTAATTTAGAAAGGAGAATAGCAGTGAGGCTGCAATCCTGCATTTCAGAGACAAGGGAGCAGGAAATGATTTGCGGTTGATTGAAAGGTGGTGTTTGCACTTAGGATTTCCTGAGCTTTCCAATTTTAACCTTGGAGCTTACCTACCTTTGATTTTAAGAATTAGATCCAACCCATATTCTGGTTATCGCCTCACTTTCAAGGTGTATCTTGGCTGTGGATAAGAAAAAATGAAGGCTACATACTGAAAAAGCAAAACAGAATGTGATAGAAATAAATGGAGGCTACATTTAGCTTTTCTCTGAGCCAAGGACAAGGAGCTAAAGTCTCCTTTAATTTAACCCTTGGATTGTCACAGAGAAATAAGGAGCTCTGGAGAAGATTATTGAATTTGCCATTTTCAAGCAGAAAAATAAAGTTAGTGAATGAGAAAACATTTTTTAAAAATGTTCTTTGCAAGATGCTGTGAGTAAATATGGTAGAACTGAATGTAAAATATTTATGCATATATATATATTTTTGTATGGGTAAATGTAAATAAAGTGTGAAGCAAGGTATAAATCTCATTCTTTACCTAAAATGTAGGATAATGAGTTATGCCTTGAAAATGAACTTTATCATTCTTTGTTTAAAAGGATAGTCTGGGAAAATTGACTCTTGTCCAAGAGACTACTATTAACTTCTTATTCAAGGCCTCCTGTATCTGAGTTCTGAATTAACTAGCATAGCACACCTAGCAAGCTCTCAGTTTATATTGGTTAAGTATCTGAATAAAACAATGAAAGAAATAAGGAAGAATAAAGGAGAGAGATTGAGAGATAGAGATAGGGATAGAGATGGGGGGAAGGGAGGAAGGATATAAATGACACAAAACATTTTATCAACTGGATATCACAGTTAGAAAAGCTTTCTTCACCTGACTTCCAGGAACACTACTTTTCTGTTTTTCCTCCTGCTTCACAAGTGCCTTTTCAGTCTCCTATGATGGTTTACTTTCCTCTCCATAATTTCTAATATTAAAGTGCATTAGGGCTTAGTCCTCAGTTATTGAATTTTCTCTCTATATGGCCAGTTCCTAAGATGTCTCTTCAAATTTCGTGATCCAACCCACCTACCCAATATATCTCTAAACTGAAGTTCTTTCCTAAGCCCTGGATTAATATTCTTAACTTTCAAATTGAACCCCCATATAGATATCAAATGGCCACATCAAGGTCAAGTTTTACCAAACAGAACACTTTTTTTTTTTTTGCGGTACGCGGGCCTCTCACTGTTGTGGCCTCTCCCGTTGCGGAGCACAGGCTCTGGACGCGCAGGCTCAGCGGCCATGGCTCACGGGCCCAGCTGCTCCGCGGCATGTGGGATCTTCTCGGACCGGGGCACGAACCCGTGTCCCCTGCATCGGCAGGCGGACTCTCAACCACTGCGCCACCAGGGAAGCCCCAAATAGAACTCTTGATGGACATATCCTCCCTTCGAATCTCTTCCTTCCTCAGTCTTCCCCATATCTACCAATGATATTGCCTTTACCCAGTTTTTCAAACTAAAGCTTGAAGACTTAAAATTTCTTTTCCTTTACTGCACCAGTTATCCAGTCCTTTCACATGCCCTGCTCTGCATTCAAAGGAGATCCCTAATCTCATCATTTTTACCTTGTCTATGGCTGTCACAGAAACTTGTTCAACTTGTTCTTCTCTCGTTTTGATGACTGGGAAAGTCTGACAATAATCCTGCTTCACCTTTTGCCTCTTGTTTCAGTCAATGTTTGACAAGACAAACAAATCACTCTAGTGAATTTCCCATCCATAGGTTTACGTTCAAAAGGAGGAGGCATAACCAGAGCCCAAAATTATGTTCACTGCTGATGCAGAACTGTAATTCACTCAGATCGTACTCAGTGATGAAGCAGACAGAAGGAAGATTTAAAAAATAACCTGGCTTCTCTCTTTCTTCCACCTGCTAGTGTCTCATCCAGCAATTTCAAAAGGAGGCCTAGAAAATAAAGTACCAAGGGCCCATACCATTCCTCCAAAGATATAGAAAGGGACTCAAGAAAGGAGAGCATGAATCTGAAAGCAATTGGGCCAAGGAACAATGAGCTCTGCCCCCCTCTCCACCCCAAGCATAGCTTATTTGTCCTTAAAAAACAAGAGTGAACTGTATGAAACAGAATACATATCATGCCAAGTGCCTAGTCTCAACTTTCCAATGGCTTTACATCATGCTCTAAATAAAACGCAAAGTTCTTACCATGACCTATAATGCCCCATGTGACCTAGCCTCTGTCTATTACTCTAATTTCTTCCTAATACTTTCCTTTTCTTACCTCATTTTGGCACATACCCTTTCTTGCATTTCTTTGAATATGCCTAGCAAAATTTCTTCCCCAAGAGCTTTCCCATTTGTTTGATAAGTGGTTTCCCTTGTTTACTAGGTTTGTTTCCTAGCTCTGGTCAGGCCTGTGTTCAAATGTCCCCTCCCCAGAGAGAACTCTGAACACTAATCTGCAAGAGTGACTCCCCCATTAATTTATGTCTCCTTGCCCTGACTTATTATTTTTCTCAGCAATATCACTACCTCACACTATATAGAATTCATACTTTTTATTGTTTTTCTTCCTTCTAGATGATAAACTTCCTCAGGGTAAACTTCACTTGTTTACTAACATATCCCCAATGCTTAGATCAATGTCAAGCAAATAATAGGAAATCAATAGATATTTGTTGAATAAAGGAATAGAAATAAATTTCTCTTATTATCTTTATATGAATTTTTTGTCTTAGGTTTCAAAATTGGTTGTTACCCAATAGTTTATTTTGAAGTAAATTCTTTGGAACCCAGAACACGTTTTTGGTTTTTCTTGTTGTTTTTTTTTTTTTTTTTTTTTTTGCGGTACGCGGGCCTCTCACTGCTGCGGCCTCTCCCTTTGCGGAACACAGGCTCCGGACGCACAGGCCCAGCGGCCACGGCCCACGGGCCCAGCCGCTCCGCGGCACGCGGGACCCTCCCGGACCGGGGCACGAACCCGTGTCCCCTGCACCAGCAGGCGGACTCCCAACCACTGCGTCACCAGGGAAGCCCCCAGAACACGTTTTAACAAACAGCTCTATTGATGGTAAGGTGGTGAAAAGCTTTTCAGGTTATTCTGCTCAGAGTGTGGTTACGTCATCAATTAAAATCAAAATGAATGGGAAACCGAACAAGTACATTATTGGTATTTAAATAATATAAATTTTTGAATACTAATCATTATAAAAAGTATATTTAATTAAGGAAAACATAAAAATCTCACCATACATACATTTTTGACATTAAAACTAATCTTATATGTCACCTAGTCAAAACTCCAAGCCAAAGAGGAAATTGCATTTTGAAACAAACGTGTGAAATGGTCATCCACTCTGTGTGAACATATCTAATGAGAAAAACGAACTGCATTGTGAGGCACCATCCCTACCAGAAAAATCTGAGCTAGTTCTACAATTTATCTATTCTATTACAATGTCTCTCATCACCTAATATCTGCCAATGTTTACTATTTTGTCTTCTGAATTTAAACTGGGTAAATACAATTCCCTTTTACATAACAGTTCATCAATTATGTGGGGGAACCACTCTGTCCTTCCTAAAATTCTTCCTCTCTATGCTAAATATCCTAATTCTTCCAATCCATTCTCATACAACTTGATTTTCAGACCTCTTCATAGGTTAATCACCCTCCTCTATATACACTCCAGCTTTATAATTTCCAGTGCTGGATTTCTTTATCAGTCAGCTGTTGAGGTATAACCTCTTCAATACCCAGCGGCCTAAAACAAAAACCAATTTTTGTTGCTCATGAGTCTATGTATGATATTATTTTTCTGGCCTCGGTTAGGCATATTCTTACATCCTGGCCAGCTGTGGGTCAGGTAGGCAGTTCTGATGATGTTGGCTGAGCTCCCTCACATGTTTTCTGTCCGCTAGTGCTAAACAGGTTTTGAAAGCTTCAGCTGGGGCAACTGGCCTCTCTTCCACATGGTCTTTATCTCCAAGAAGGCTAGCTCAGGTTTGCACAGACCACTGAGACAGAGAAGCAGCACAAGGACAATAGAGACCCAAGCTCAAGGCAGGCACCATGCCATTCTACTGTAATCTATTGGCCAAAGCTTGTTAAGAGTGCAGCCTAGAATCAAGGAATGGGAAGAAGACTCCACCTCTTCATGGAAGGAGCTGCATTGTCATGTTGTAAATGTGGTAGATAAATGGAGAGAAAAAATGAGACTATTTTTGTAATCAATCTGCTACAATTTCCAACAGTTAGACTAAGCATGTACAGAAACATCAAAAGGAGAGAGACAGGATAGAGACAATTTGAAAGAGTTTTGTGTTTAATATATTGCTTTCATTTATTGAGATAATTATCTTAGAAATAATTAAAATTTAGTTTGGGTTATTTATATTTACTTTACAAATTAGTATTGATATTTATTTTGAGTTACTTATGGGAAAGAAGGCCACCATAAGCCTTTCAGTGCTTCTGGCTAAAAAATTTCGTAATTCAAGCTTTTAGTTGATGCCCTTTGCCACCAGATTGCACCATCACCTGGCCCCAAATTGAGGAAATTTTTGGTAGCTCAAAGGACTGCAGGTTCCACTCCAACAAGACCTCACTAACCACATGCAAAACCCACCTCACTGCACTGCCTGGTGCCCAACTTTGACCTTCAGAGAGGATTGACTGTTTTATACTCCTACTTTCCAAATCTCACAGAAATTTCTTTTGCAGCCAATCCGCTGTGAATTTAAGTTAATGTTTGTTAGCATACAGTATTTGTTTTTGTCTTTCTGACTTACTTCACTCCATATGACAGACTCTAGGTCCATCCACCTCACTACAAATATCTCAATTTCGTTTCTCTTTATGGCTGAGTAATATTCCATTGTATATATGTGCCACATCTTCTTTATCCATTCATCCGATGATGGACACTTGGGTTGCTTCCATGTCCTGGCTATTTTAAATAGAGCTGCAATGAACATTTTGGTACATGACTCTTTTTGAATTATGGTTTTCTTAGGGTATATGCCCAATAGTGGGATTGCTGGGTCGTACGGTAGTTCTATTTTTAGTTTTTTAAGGAACCTCCATACTGTTCTCCATAGTGACTGTATCAATTTACATTCCCACCAACAGTGCAAGAGGGTTCCCTTTTCTCCACACCCTCTCCAGCATTTATTGTTTGTAGATTTTTTGATGATGGCCATTCTGACCGGTGTGAGATATATGGAATCTAAGAAAAAGAAGAAGAAGAAAAAAAAAGGTCATGAAGAACCTAGGGGTAAGACGGGAATAAAGACACAGACCTACTAGAGAATGGACTTGAGGATATGGGGAGGTGGAAGGGTAAGCTGTGACAAAGTGTGAGAGTGGCATGGACATATATACACTACCAAACGTAAAATAGCTAGTGGGAAGCAGCCACATAGCACAGGGAGATCAGCTCAGTGGTTTGTGACCACCTAGAGGGGTGGGATAGGGAGGGTGGGAGGGAGGGAGACGCAAGAGGGAAGAGATATGGGAACATATGTATATGTATAACTGATTCACTTTGTTATAAAGCAGAAACTAACACAACATCGTAAAGCAATTATACTCCAATAAAGATGTGAAAAAAAAAAATTTAATGTTTGTTAAGTAGCGCCCCAGGGTGTTGATGGTAAAGCAGAGTTCAACAAAAGACCATAAGGGAATAGAAATAGGGAAGTTTGTAATTCACAGGTCCTGGAGGAAGTATGTGGTGTGCCTTCCGGGGTCAGGCAGGGATGTCAAGGCAGTGGGCAGACAGAGGGAGTGCAGCAGGACTTGCCACACGTGCCTTTACCTGGGTCCACAGGTGGAGTGCTTTGGTGTTCCCAGCCTAAGCCTGGATTGATCAAGTCAAACCAAAAAAAGGTGGAGTTCTGGTAAACTTCCTGGGGCGTCTTTTCTAATTGGGCACAAGAGGAAGGCCCTGGGAAGCAGGGGAGAGGGCTTTTTAAAAGGGCAGTTGGGGAGTCATATCAGGATATCCGGAGTCACGTTACATTTACTTGTGACTCTGTTTTCTAGGCCCTGTGCTAAGGGGTGGGAGGTGGCCCTACCATCAGTTCAAGGCCTTCCGCAGTCCACTTGGCTACACAAAATGGATGCCATGGCAGCAATATTATGGAGTAGGTTAGCTAAACTCTCAACACAACTCTAAATTGAAACCACAAAGGGAAAGAAATTCTAGGAAATATTGTTGAGTTTAGCTAAGTTGACAAAATTAGAAAACAACCCAATTCACCTTTTTCCACTTGAGATATATGTATCTCTTAACCATAGTTATCCCCCAAAGAAAGATAAAAACACAGTCATGCTTCCAACTAACATGAGGCCGGTGAACTTCATACGACCAAAAACACACTAAACTTCTCTCCAAAAAAGGATAAAGTCCTCATGTCACTTTATCTCTTTTTCTTCTCATTGAACTGAGGCACATTTTAAATGCTGAATAAAGTTAAGTAGTATTAACACATTTTATATTAAATTATAGTGGCAATGGAATTTAAAAAAAGGAACTGATGAGTTCATGCACGCATATTCATATAAAAGTAAGGAAGAAACACTCATAAGTATTTAGTGTGTAGCTGATAGTTATAATTTGACACTTCTGTATTTCCTTTGCCTTCAGTGAGCCCCTTTGCAGGCCATGATTCCTTGCCTACAAGGATGACACAAACCTGCATTTCTGAAAGGTCTGGGCTTTAGCAGTCCTGCTTGTACTGAATACTTTGTAGTTTTCCATTTCTTTTATGACAAAACATGGGGCACTAAGAGGGTACCCAAGGCATCTACTTCATTCCAGGCACATGTCTTCTTACCCCATAGTAGCAAATTGATTTCCCCTGAAGAGTCAGGATCACTTATTTCAAAGAATATAGCAATCCCGTTCTTTGCCAGTGGATTCATTATCATGAGAATTCTAAAGTGGCCATGTGGCAGTCTCTACTTCTAGTTTAATAAAGCAATTGTGTCCCCTGGTGGGAACATTCATTCCTTAGGAACTAAGATATATCAAGCAGCAAAGCTCAAAGACTCGAGGGCAGGAAGTAAAACTTTCACTAATAGTTCATTTACTAGGGGTAAGAGTAAGAGAATTATCCCCAAATTTTATACCTTGTTTCCTGAGTTATGAATGTTTGCTGTGGAACAAATAGCACTAAATATTGGTCACAACATATACCACATCCTGGGGGTTATTCTAACCCCAGAAGCTGATGTGCCCATCTAGCCCAGTAACAGAATCTCCTAAAAGCTTTTTCACTATTTTATTATGCTAGTTGCTTCAGAATGATGAGGACCATGGGAGTGAATAAATTCCATAAGCATGAACCGGTTTCCAGATACATCAATTTTTCCTTCACCCTGAAAGTCTTATCTTAACATGTTCCAGATATGTGGACTCTAGAAATTTCACTGAAGCAGCAAACTGTTGAATTTTTTATGGCATTTATCTCCTTTCCTCTGGTACACATGGATATTATCAATGTGTCTAGAGAAGCTACTTCCCCCTCCTCACCATGTCCAAGGAGAACTCTATCATTAATTGAATGACTTAGTGATGTTCTGCAATGGAAATGCCATCAAAGAATCTATGGACGAGATTATGATATTGGACTAGGAAGCTGATATTGCCTTAGTATAGGGCAGTGAAGCTGTTTTCCTGGCTCTGCAAGGTGAAAGCAAACAGTTCCCAATAAAGAGATAGCATATATAAATCAAAGTAGCATTTGTTACATTAACTGATGCATTCCAGGTACTGGAGATGATGTCTGTTTGCTCCAGCGTCCAAATCACATCTGAAATGGTGGCTACAACCATACTCATAAATGACCATAATTGCCTCTGGAAATTAAATGCCACAACTTGGTCCCTGCCATCATAGGACACATCATCCTTATTGAATCAAGGATCTCGATTGAATGGTAGTAGTTTCCACTGTCATTCCTGGCCTACAGAGAATAACCAGCACAGGGATCTTCAAGAATACTAGAATTCCCTTCTGGATATATTTCTCATAGCTTTTGTGAAGGAAATCATCTCTGGATGTTACAAAAAATATAATAAATTGAGTGGGTGAGACTTTCATGATAAGTTCACTCTAGAATTCTGATTCCCTTTAGCCTTTGGATGCCTTCCTCTACACTGCACCAAGGAAGTTATGGCATTTCAACTTCATTTAGTGTAGGCCATATTTGAGTTCAAAGTTTAGTTGCTATTCCAAGAAAACTGTTACTCCCAGTCACCAGAGCTAACCTATTGAATCCAGAATCTATGCTTAATGCAAACATATCAGCAAATTCAACCTGACCCAACATTGTATTTCCTCCATCCTGCCCTGGTAGCTTTAGGATCTATTCCCATATCTGAAGTGGTAAATCTCTGATGATTTTCATCTGCCTTCTACCTCCTGGGTCCTGCCAGAACTTGAATCTGGTTATAGGTCTACAAGCAATGCGAACTGGTTACCCCTTCCCATTTTCAGCGTAAAATCCTCCCCAGTCATTGCCCTACATTTAACACATGCAAGCTTGTGATTTTACAAATTAATTTGGTACCGTAATGTAGCACTCTCATGATTAGACTTGAGGTTTGGTTTTCAGAAATCTTGGCCCCGTGCCTGGCTAAGGGCCTTTATTTTAGGGCAAAGTCCTAAAACTCTGCTTTCTTATCCACAGTTTAAGGTGGAAAATTAAAGCCCCATGTTCCTCATTTTCTTCCTTCAAGTTCTCCTGTGTACTCTCAAGTAACCAACAAACTCCTTTACGGTCTTTATTTTCACAAAAATGTTCTAAACCAGCACCACTCGACCTAAAGTATAGCCTTTCATAATCACTTGATTTTAGGTGTCCTCATAAGCACTTGACTAACTGCTTTGCCATTGTATGGCATGCACAACCACTGTCACTTTTACCATTTGCAACAAGGTTATTAAGGCAGTTAAATTTAATAAGATCAGGGAATCAATTCCAGATATCCCAGAAAATATTTGGATAATACATCCTTAAGTTTTTATTTCCCTAGAACCACTTTAGTACCAATTTCAGTGTCAGGGTTTTAGCAGGGAGCAAACCCACAATATGGAGTATGTGGTTAGCAATACGGAATAAGATTTGTTATAAAGATTCCACAGATGTAATTCTTGGTAAAGTTTACAGGAAGTTGTTGCCTCTCAGCTAGTGGTGGATTAGAAGTCACCATAGGTTAGCAGAGACAGTAGTCAGGAAGAAAAGTTGCACGTGAAGCAGGGGGAGATAGGGCAAACTGGAATCATTGCAGACGAGCTAGAATCTGTCTCTCGCCACCTCCAACCTGGATAATGTGGGAGTCCTGAAGAAGCTGACATCTTTTACCTCCAATCTGCACATACCTGGCCCAAAGGTAAAATAAGCTGAAGGAGGAGATCCAATGGAATCTGTGTGAGCTGTAGTGCTGACTGTTGCAGAGGCCATCAGTTCAGTCCCAAATGCATGAGCTTCAGGAATGTCTGGTGACCTGCACCAACTATCCAAACACAGCAGATGCTGCCTCCCTTCCACTTTCCAAATCTTATATAAATTTTCCTTGTTGCCAACAACCTTATAGGGAAAAGAATTCTGGAAAATCTACTTCTAGAATACCTGATCACCACAGTAAAAATGTGAGAGATATTTTTCCATCTTTTTTTTTTAAGGAACTTCAAAGCTAAAGTTGAATACTCTGGAGCTTGCAGTCCATATACTGTCAATCATACTGGGAAATCACTTTCTACATTTTGAGGAGAATCCCCGTCAACAATCATTAGGCAATACTGGTTACTACTGATTTTAACATTTTCCCACATATTAATTTATTCCATGTATGGAACAAAGAAATGTTAGAAAAAATGCAGCAACCCTGATGGCAAGGCTTCAGGCTCCCTAGGTAATTCTGCAGCCATCCTACTATGACAACCCTAATATTTATGTGTGTGTGTTTTACATATTTTTGTCTCTTCATGTTTCAGTTTGGATATTTTTCTCTGCTCTTATTTTAGTTTAGTAATTCTGTCTTCACTTATACTTACTTTCTGTAAAGTCTTCCACTGAATTTTGCATTTTAATTTTTAAAATTATATTTATGTATATAATTTTAAATTTTCTATTGGTTATTTTTCATGCATCTAGCTCTCTGCAAAAATTCTCAATATTGTCTTATATTTCATTTAATATATGCAGTATATTTATTTTAGTCAGATTTTGACTGTATTTATTACCTGAATACCCTGTGGATCTGTTCCTACTGTATGTTTTATTTATTTGTTTTAAATTGTGATTATGTTATCTTGAGTTTCTGTATGTCTGGTTATTTTTGGTTAGGTATCTTCCATTGAATATTTTTAAATGTACAAATAATTTGATTCTTTAAGTTATTTTTTTTCCTCCATACAGTATTTGAGTTTCCTTCTGGTAAGTGGCTAAGGTAGTAAGGATTGATCCATATCAAATATATAAAGTTCTAAGAACTTACAATAATAAGAAAAATACTTTCTCTGGTCAGCGTTGAAGGTTCCTAGAGCACAAAAACATCATTTTAAAATTAATAAGAAAAAGAATATATATTTAATCATGATTTTTCTACATAAACTGTAATAAAAGCTAACCAAACAGTTGATTAAATGTTTTTCTAAGGAGAATTATAGATAAAAAGTAGAAGGAAAATATGAGAATTGAAAAACACCATTTGAAGACTCTAATGAAACAATTTTTTGAAAAACTATTTTGCTAAAATTATTAGGGTGAAATGCTGATGGAGGAATTTACAATGGAAGAAAAGATAAAAATTAATTTATAAGTTTGAAAACCAGGGGTATGTATCTCATGAGCCCTTGTTATAGGGGAATCCACAAAAGCACTGTTACAGATAGATATACTGCCACTCCAAATTGATCGAAATATGATAAAACCTCTAGATATAATTAACAGTTTAAAGACACTAGTGACTAACTTAACAATCAGATAAACCTAAAATAGGGGGTATTACATATATATTTAAAAGATCAGGGCAAAAAGAAAACTGCAAGGAATAATAAAATAAAACCATTTTATTATGGAATAAAAAATATTAAAGACATAAGAAAAGAGAAAGTGTGGTAATTTTATTTTAGTAGAGAAGCTGTACTTATCTGATAAGTGGTTTTTATCCAGGAGTTATAGATGTGAGTTATTTACTTGTATTATTTGGTTAGTGATATCATTTTACAAGAAGTAGAATATTTTTGTAAATTCAGTCACATATCTAACATTAACTTATTTTATGCACAAAGTTTTAGGAATATATCTGATTGATTTGAAACCTTTAGTTACTCCTAAAATTTTAGTTTCCAATTTTTTGTCCCTTCTTTACCAATCCTAATACCTTTATAAAAATGTAAATTGTTTGTAAATACTGATTGCATGCAGGAATTTCTGATATTAAAAGACGAATGAGTTATATTTCTTAACTCAAAAGCTCCCTATAAGTAAATATAAATGTGTTATATTTCTTCTTGTGAGTTTATATTAGGATGTAAACTCCAAAGCAAGTCATACTGCAATTTTTAAAGTTCTTTTTATCCTCAGTGGAAATACACTGATGTTAACATACTTCAAAAGCAGAAAAGTTCAATGGAGAGAATTTTATATTGATATATAGAGAATAAAGGGCAAAAAGAATATCCTACAGCATCTCTGAAATCACCTGAGATTTCCTTGAAATTTTATTTCACTGAGATGAAATTCAGGGAAATGTGTAGGTGCCACTGTGAGGTTGACACATGCATTCACTTCATTTCTGCCAGCAATCCTTTAAACACCCTTGGTTATTTCTGTACATAACCATCCATTGTGAGAAATGGGTATTTTTAGATGCCCATTCCAGGGCAAGAGAATACACTATTCATGACAGGATATACTAGTTTTTATGGCCTGAGGCCTAAAAGGAATTAGTGTATTCTAAATTTAGCAAATCAGATAAGGCTAAAATAAATATTACACATCACTTGTCTGTTTGTGTATTCATTTTAAAATGAAAGTTTTCTTGGTAAAATATTTGTGAAGTAACTGTGTTATTTGGGTACAGAATTTTTATTTATGTACTTATTTAATCATTTCCCTAAATATAATAGAAATGGGAGAAATAGGGATGGGTGGAAAAAAAGGAGGGAAGAGTTGGCCTCTTCAGTTTTGCACCAATCTTTAAGTAACATCTTACCATTTCTTTCTCAAAGCAATCAAGGGAGGAGAAAACAATAGTACTTATTCTCTAGGGAAAGAATAAAAGACTCATAAATTATTGAAGATAAAATTGGAAAGGTGGAGTAAATTTTTTGACCCACCTTCTAGAGTAATGGAAATAAAAACAAAAATAAACAAATGGGACCTAATGAAACTTAAAACCTTTTGCACAGCAAATGAAATCATAAACAAGACGAAAAGACAACCCTCAGAATGGGAGAAAATATTTGCAAATGAATCAACGGACAAAGGATTAATTTCCAAAATATACAAACAGCTTATGCAGAGCAATATCAAAAAAACAAATAATCCAATACAAAAATGGGTGGAAGACCTAAACAGACATTTCTCCAAAGAAGACATACAAATTGCCAACAAATACGTGAAAGGATGCTCACCATCACTAATCATTAGAGAAATGCAAATCAAAACTACAATGAGGTATCACCTCACACTGGTCAGAATGGCCATCATCAAAAACTCTACAAACAATAAATGCTGGAGAGGGTGTGGAGAAAAGGGAACCCTCTTGCACTATTGGTGGGAATGTAAATTGATACAGCTATTATGGAGAACAGTATGGAGGTTCCTTAAAAAACTAAAAATAGAATTACCATATGACACAGCAATCTCAATACCAGGCATATACCCTGAGAAAACCATAACTCAAAAAGAGACATGCACTCCAGTGTTCATTGCAGCACTATTTACAATAGCCAGGTCATGGAAGCAACCTAAATGCCCATCAACAGATGAAAAGATAAAGAAGATGTGGCACATATATACAATGGAATATTATTCAGCCATAAAAAGGAACAAACTTGGGTCATTTGTAGAGATGTGGATGGACCTAGAGACTGTCATACAGAGTGAAGTAAGTCAGAAAGAGAAAAACAAATATCATATATTAACATATATATGAGGAATCTAGAAAAATGGTACAAAGGAGCCTGTTTGCAAGGCAGAAATAGAGACATAGAAGTAGAGAACAAACATATGGACACCAAAGGGGAAAAGAGGAGGTAGGATGAATTGGGAGATTGGAACTGACATATATACACTAATATGTATAAAATAGATACCTAATGAGAACATGCTGTATAGCACAGGGAACTCCACTTCACTGTACAGTAGAAACTAACACAACATTGTAAAACAACTATACCCCAATTTTTCAAGAAAAGATAATCTTCAATAGCTTAAACATGAGAAACAGCCTACAGAGCTTGTACATGGCAACCTCCTGCATTCAGGTGAACTCAACATGTAAGACATACAAAATGGGAGGTGCACACCCATCAATGGTCGGAGTGCATGGGGACTGAACATGGCCTTCACACCTTCATGGGACTGACAGTGTCAGGACACACAGTTGCTGTCCTCAGATCCTCTGCACTGTGAGCTGCAATGCAAAGGAATCTCTGAATATTGTTCACTGTTACTTAGAACCTTCTGATTTGCATCTTAATTTAGAGGGTGCTTTTTGCCACAGGCACTGCCCCATGATTACAGAGGTTATACCAGAAAAATGATTTTGAACACGACAAGGTTTTGGCACTTAACTGGTGGGTGCTGGGGAAAAATTAAAATCCTGTTATTTTCACTCTTGAGTCTTTATTCTGAGGTTCCAGGAAAATAATGCATGGTATTTCTGGAAAATGAATGCAACATTCTGTCTTCCTCTCTTTCAAAATAGACTTAATCAGTCAGCCAGTATTTATGAAATTGATATTCGTAATAGAGGACCATTGTATATTGGTTCAAAGGCTAGAAAGTGTGTTCATGTTTCTTTGTTACCTTTCTCTCAGTTCTAAAGTGTAGATATAGGATAAGTGTTTATGATCCTCATTTTTTACAAAGGAGCTATTTCAGATTGAGGGAAGTTATTGACTTAACTGGTCAAACAGCTGGTCTGGCTTTCCTTGTAGCTGTCATCCCAAAATAGTTCACAGTCTAGAGCATTCAGGTGGAGCATAGTGAGATAGAATGACTTTCTGCCTCTTAACAAATTTTTTATTTCACCACTTTTAGTCCACGTATTAGATGCTGCTTGAAAGGAATATAATAACACTAACAAAATAATAACTGATTTTATTGAGCTTTTATTATGTACCAGGCACTATGCTAACCACTTTGCATGTCTCATTTCACTCAAGAATTGCAACAACCCCATGAAAGAGGAGCTATTATTGTTGTTATTTTAGAGGTAAGAAAAGTTCCCAACTCCAAAATCTGTGTAGCTAAATACAGATAGTGATAGCTCAGTCAAAAGGTGATTCAAAAAAGTCAATCTCTTAATGTAAACAAATTGGAAATACCTTAGCCAAATTATTTTGTTTACATTCTCCTATTATGTATTTCCAGGACTGTTAATTGTGTAAAAATGTTTAATTCTAAAACAACTCTTGCAATAAATATAAAATACAAGTTCTAAGTGAGAAGAACACACTGTGTTGCAGATTAATGACACTGCCTTTTCTTTTCTAAAGGTATATGAAAATACTGGTGCACCTTATAATCTATGAGTTTTATATCAGACAAAATGTGGTACTTTTAATCTACTGAAGTCTTAGTATTTTAACATCAGCAAAGAGAATAAAGGATTCAAAAAAATATAAACCTTTATTTGATATTCCACTGCTTATTATCTCTGAGTATAATTGGGAGGTAAGCCAATTGAATTCCATAATTCTATAAATTCTGTTTAGTCCTCATAGAACTTCAGTCTATAAACAAAGTCATTGCTAGAAGAGAGAAGAAATGTGTGTCTTGTTGACACAGGTAATCATCTGGCTATGACCTCCAGCAAGAGAACATGAACACCACAAATGCCCAGGGTAAACCCAGTTCACCTTGGAGCACTGGAACCCCATGGTCAGTGCACATGTTTCAACTAAATGAACATGAAATCCCAAAGGGTCACCAGAGATTCACACCATTCTGCCCTAATATTTTTCCTTTGTATATTGTAAATATTTATATTTTCACATGTAAAATATTATTTAATTTATGAGTTTATGGTATCTGATACTCCTCTCAAGTAAGCAAAGTCTACCTGCAAGCAGAACATTTTTATCTCTACATTCTCAAGACCTAGAATATGCTGAACCTATAGTAATGACTTAACAGATACTTGTGGAACTGAACTAGATACTACTTCTATTTTTCTTATATACCTGGTTATTGACCATCAGCCAAAGATATAGATTTGCTGCTCCTAAACCACAAGCACAGTCTCAGAAGTCTCACATTTTAGGCAGCACTGCAGAGTGGTTAAAAGCAAGGGCTCCAGACTTGAACAGATTAGGTTTAGAGTCTTGATGCTCCCTAATGAGCAGGGGAGACCTTGGGCAATAATGCACTTTCCAAATCTCAGTTTAATCTCTATAAATGCATATAATAAGTATTACTTATCTTCTGGGATAAGTGATACATATCCCAGAAGAATAGTTAAATGATTCGATTAAATAGAACATTTAAAACATTTAGAATAATGTCCAATATGTGGTAAGCATGCAGAAAGTTCTAGATATTAGTATTAATATTATTGTTATTATCATCAGTCAAGGCTCCAACAGAAAACAAATCCAAAATAAGTGGTTCAAAGAAAGAGACAATCATGAGGGACAATTTACAGAGATTTGGGCAGGATTCAGGAAGCCAACTGAATCTGCTGGAGCAAGCAGAGATTAGAAACAATGGAGAAAGGCTGCCTCTAGTACTGATGGGGCAATGGGAGAAAGTGCATTCCTAGAACACAGAGGGCTTGAGTCTGGGCCGGAAGGATCTATAGTCACGAAAGCATGCAGGTACTGCTAGAAGTGAGGCTCTAAAGTTGGAAAGGTGCAGGGAGGAAAACCCCATACCTTTCTCCTTCCACCCTCCAATCTCTCGCCAGTCCCACTCATTAGTTGAAACCAACAGGGTGACACAATTCAAAAGGTAGCCCTCTGGAAAATTAAGTGGGGCAGAAAAAAAAAGATTAATTTGAAAGGGTAGAGGTGGCAAATTAGTACACTCTCTACACCCACATTGAGGCATAATAAAAAATTCTTTAATCTACAAACCTTTCTCCCCCATGGTCCACCAGTTCCCATATAAATTTGCATGGTGTCCCTGAGAATAAATTAATAATTTTTCTCACTACTACAAAGAAGAAGCAATTTGACTGAATCTGAAATACTTGAATATATTATGAGAATGCATTTTAAAAATGGAATTGGGAAATAAAGCTATCGACAACCAGTCTCCGATACGGTCTCCCTTATGTTTTAACAGCAGCGTCTGAGTGGTCTTCTAAGGAAAAATTAAATGAAAAATTCATTGAAGTCAGACTCGAAGAGCTCAGTTTATGCTCAGAAATCGTGTAACACTTCAAACCATGGTGAAGCAGCCCACGCTGAGCTGATAATGAAAGGTATTTAAGATACTCTGGCCTTGGTTAATAGCAGATATAAGAGAAAAGATATTAAGAACAGGA
This sequence comes from Globicephala melas, assembly GCF_963455315.2. Taxonomy (NCBI): domain Eukaryota; kingdom Metazoa; phylum Chordata; class Mammalia; order Artiodactyla; family Delphinidae; genus Globicephala; species Globicephala melas. Next base: position 35,156,874 of record NC_083318.1, read on the forward strand.
TTTAGGGAGGTGTAAAGACAATTTCTTCTTGATCTGTTTCTCTTTATTGTTTTCTGGGTTGTTTCTTTCTCTGACTCTCTACTTCCTTCACTTTCTCTACCAAATCCCCCCCACCCCCGTGGCTAGAGTTCTTAGAATACTGTCTCCAAGATAGGAGAGAATCCCTGATTTGGGGAACATTATCTAGAGATCAGTAGTTATACAAATTTTGCAGAGAAATCAGATTTACTAGTACACAAGTTTAGTTTGAAGCTGCAAATGCTGTAACTTAAAAAGCCTTTTTATACATATTTCAGCCCAAAGAACCATTGGACTTCCTCTAAAAAGTGTTTCTTTTTTCAAAGAGAAACGACCACCAGCCAAATAGGTATCTGTACATGGAGAAAACTGCACAAAGACCCTAATAACTTTTCCCCTGGAAGCTTTGCATTATAAAACCATCAGAGGTTCTGCACATAACAACAAAGCTCCAGGAAAGCATGATTGGCAGTGTTCATTGGTAAGAAGCTGTCATTTAAAAATCAGGCAAAGTAATCTGCAGGGCCTGAGACTGGGCAGGTACCTAGATATCTTGTTAAGATATTAAAATTGTCAGAGCTCTAAAAAAAAAAAAAGAAGGGAAACATAGAATGTATAAATATTTTAATATTTAAATTATTGTTACACATGTCCTCAGAAATGCATATAATTTTGGATTTTGCCTGGAAGAGGGGGATAAAATAAAGTAGCTCTATTTTTTTCTCTCCACTCGTATTATTTTTGCATCACCAATGCATTTATCCTAACAGTTGTCAATCTGATCTCCTTCTAGACCATGATATAATATACTTCTTGCTTAAAATTCCATTAATAAGAACAAAACAGATAATTAATTAAAAAATCACCGACAGCATTCTATGAGACAAAGGATGTGGTGATCAACTAACTGGACATATCCATATCAATACTTTAATCAGCAAATTAGCATTTCATTGTATACTATTTTCTATTGTTCTTCATTTGTGACTTTCTCCAACATATGCTGTTTCATCTTTTCACTTTCGAAAGACAAAGCATAAAATAATACCAAGCTGTTAGGAAGTTAAGAAGTAATCACAGGTGAATGGATAAGAAAATGTAGTATACACATGCAGTGGAATATTATTCAGCCTTATGAAAGAAGGAGATCCTGTCATATGTGACAATATGGATGAACCTGGAGGACATTGTGCTAAGTGAAATAAGCCAGTCACAGAAGGACAAATACTACATGATGCCAATTATATAGAGTATCTAAAATAGTTAAGTTTATAGATGCAGAGACTAGAATGGTGATTGCCAGGGACTTAGGGAAGGAGGGAGAAATAAGAAGTTGCTGTTCAATGGATGTAACATTCCAGTTATACAAGATGAATAAGTTCTAGAGATCTGCTGTGCAACATTGTACCTATAGTTAACAACCAAAGAACACAAGGAAACTCTTAAAGGAGATGTACATGTCAATTACCTAGATCATGGTGATGATTTTATGGTGTTTGCATAAGTCCAGATTCATCACATTATGTACATTAAAGATGTGAAGGGTTTTTTTGTATACCATTTATATCTGAATAATGCTGTTTTAAAAAAACATATTTTTAAAATTTACTTTTTAAAAATATTTACTCATTTTATTTTATTATTTATTTTATTTATTTGTTTGGCTGTGTTGGGCCTTAGTTGCAGCACGCATGATCTTTTTTGAGGCATGAGAGATCTTTTTCATTGTGGTACGTGGGCTCTTCGTTGCAGCATGCGGGCTCAGTAGTTGTGTCATGCGGGCTTAGTTGCCCCGCGGAATGTGGGATCTTAGTTCCCTGACCCAGGGTCAAACCCACGTCCCCTGCTTTGGAAGGCAGATTCTTTACCACTGGACCACCAGGGAAGTCGCAAAAAAGACATATTTTTTAAAAGGATTAATCAAAATGCTAACAGTCAAATAACTCACCTGGTAATTTCTTCTTTCTGTAACTGTGTATCATATACTGTACCATATAGTGGTCAGCCAAGATTGTGTCCAACAATGGATATAATTGATAGAGTAGTGAACTGTTATCCTGAGGTTCTGAGTAATAATCTATGTGTAATATATTCATAGGCAGGGAAAGGAACTCTTGATTAATATTTCTTATAATAAGAGATTGTATATTGAATGTTTCAAATTCACATTAATGTAAAAGCTTAACTTCCTTCCAGGTTTCTATATGGAGCAGAAGAGAACTCTTGAGGCTCCATCTACCTAAATCACTAATAGTTCCAATACCTCATATTAATATTAAGGAGTGATCTCAAATAATTTTCCTACAGCAGTAATGTATTTCAGTTTCAATAATTTTATACTTTATAACCCCCAAATATAAGTAATAAAGAAAACTAACATCTATTGCTTGCAATCTTACTGTAGATCCAGACCTGGTGTAAGTGTTTTTATCTAGTTTACCAAACTGATTTAGGCCCTACAGCTGCATTGGAAGCTGTGTGGGATTGGATTTCTTACTACTTTATGAAGTCTCCTCAATCAATAAGGAAATAATAAAACAAATAAATATATGAATGTTTCCAAGCCACATGTAAAAGAAAGTTGATGGATACAAGACTCATTTTAGCAAGTGTCTCTTGGACCCATGGATTGCTGTATCCACTGATGATACATCAAACAAATGAATAAACATCTACACAGCCCTATCTAATGTGTTCTTTTTACCTGCTGATTGGTTTTCTACCAAAGGTGCCTTTCCATCTTTCTTCATACAGTTAAGCCAAAAGTTTTGCAACACTCCAGTGACAACTGTGGTCAAGAGGGAAAAATCAGAAAGCCAGAAAACATGTGTGCATACACATGCAAACACACACGGACAGAATGCAGATGGCAAGGCCAGGAATTGTTACTGCACACCTAAATTAGTATGATGCCGCTCCATTACCATCCCATTCGTCTGGGTATGTTGCCATTATATTTACCCGCCATTTTTACAAGCAGGCAGCTGAGAAGATAACTGGGTAAAACCTCAAGACTGGAAGTAGTATTTTCTGAACAAGTTTCTCAAAGCAAAGATTGTAATGGTTTTTTAAAAGAAATAACCGCTAAAGAAATACATATTGAGATTTAACTTTATGTGGTTGCTATAGTTCTAAAAGTCTTCATATATTTTCTAAATATTTATTACTGAACCATAAAACACTAGTAAGATACTCATGATGTTTAGTTACTGAAAAAAGAGCATACTATGCATTTGGGGGCGGGTACTGAGGGAGTCTATTTGTTGCTGTAATAATTGCTTTTGGAAAATGACCACAATGAGTAAATAGTAATTGCTTTCCTGAGCTTATTAGTTTTAATCGTGAATTATTTTGAATTCAAGTGTTTCTTTCTGACTGCCCTCCTGCTCACTACTACTGAAACCACACAGGAGTCTTTCCTTTAATTAATTACGGTGTAATTAAACAGCAGGTACCTACACAGAAGCGGAAGAGTCAGTTCCATCTGTTCTGCAGGGTCTCAGGGCGGTGACAAGAGAGTTCCCCCACGAATTTTACCTTAAGCAGTTGTTGTATTTTAATTTCCAGCTATCCCTTTTATAAATTGCTCTTATGATTATACTTGATAATTCAACACTTCAAAATTGGAGCCCCTCCAGCATTTACCCTGAAAACATATAAAAAAGGATTATGAAGGGGAGGAGAGAAGTTCTTTTATAAAATTCACATTGGCAAATGCAATTAAAAGAATATATCATTCATTTATTAATGTAAAACAGTGGGCAGACACCATTTCATGAGAGCAATCAATTTTAATTTGAAGATATAGGGCATTCATAGACACAGAGAAGATTGACAATATTCCAGAATGTAGAATGTAGAGGGTGGGACGAGATTTAGGGGAGGCATATATTAGTATCTTATTTTTAGCCTGGAAGAGTCCCCAAACTTCTGAAACCGGAAATGTAATTTTTGCTAAAAGAAAATTTTCAGAAAGGAGAAGTAAAAACATTAACATCTGGTTCTCAGATAACAGGACATGTATATCACTTGCTAATGTATATTCTAATTTTTATGAATCTCTTATTTCTTCCGCAGAACTGTAAGTTTTGTGAAGAGAAGATATCTATTTTGATTCATTTCTTTATCCTCACAGAAGATACTGCAGTGCTCGCTCAGTGGCTAGTTGCTGAATGGCAATAATTCAATCATCTATTTATTTCTGGCCCATTATAAATACCCTTTCTCCTTGATCACAGTATGTTCAGGTCTGGAGGGGGGTGGCTAGTACTTTGAATGATTGTCAAGGTCACAGCTTGGTCTTCTTCGTTATGTTTTCAGGACGCTTACCTCTTAAATAGAAAGGTTTTAATGAATATCATGTAGTGTAGGATATTAAGGGGATGACAAAAATAAAGGAGATCTATAAGGTCTGAGTTTGTAATAGATGCTTATTTTGTCTGGATATTAGAAAAAAAATTAAATTTATTTGCCTACAATAGTAAGTTAAAACAATGCCACACTTCAAGATTAAGAACCAAGACACATATTATCAATTATAATGTAATTATTAAACTAAACTATCAATCATTGATTCAATGAATATATATTAACTTTATGTGGTGAGTAAACACAAACTAATCCCTGCACACATGGAGTATACAGACCTTTGTTAAAATTGACAAAATGTTCTTAGGACAAGGAAATTGCAAAATAGTAAACAGCAAGAGATCATGTAGTAGAGGTGTTTTACCAAGGCAAGGAGAACAGGAGATGACCCCTGAGTTGAGATGAGAACAGTAAGTCAGACCTGACCAGGTGGAAAAGGAAAGGAAGTGTTTCTGAGCACAGGGAACAGCACACACAGAAACTGTCTGTAGGTTTTCATAAAACAGCGAGAAAGCTGTTGTGGTAGTCCAATGAGGAGCAATGGCAGATTTGACTAGGATGGTGGTGGCAGTAGTGACAGAATGATGCAATGAAATTATGGACATACATACGAGTATTTTTATGTGACATTGCAATGGTTGTACACCACTCTGAGTTTCATCATCTTTATTGTTTTTTTATTATTTTTTAACATCTTTATTGGAGTATAATTGCTTTACAATGGTGTGTTAGTTTCTTCTTTAAAACAAAGTGAATCAGCTATACATATACATATATCCCCATATCCCCTCCCTCTTGCGTCTCCTTCCCATCCTCCCTATCCCCCCCCTCAAGGTGGTCACAAAGCACCGAGCTGATCTCCCAGTGCTATGCAGCTGCTTCCCACTAGCTATCTATTTTACATTTGGTAGTGTATATATGTCCATGCCACTCTCTCACTTCGTCCCAGCTTACCCTTCCTTGTCTGCGCCTTTATTCCTGTCCTGTCTCTAGGTTCTTCAACCATTTTTTTTTTTAGATTCCATATACATGTGTTAGCATACAGTATTTGTTTTTCTCTTTCTTACTTACTACACTCTGTATGACAGACTCTAGGTCCATCCACCTCACTACAAATACTCAATTTCATTTCTTTTTAGGGCTGAGTAATATTCTATTGTATATATGTACCACATGTTCTTTATCCATTCATCTGTAAATGGACACTTAGGTTGCTTCCATTTCCTGGCTATTGTAAGTAGTGCAGCAATGAATATTGTGGTACATGACTCTTTTTGAATTATGGTTTTCTCAGGGTATATGCCCAGTAGCAGGGTTGCTGGGTCATATGGTAGTTCTACTTTTAGTTTTTTAAGGAACCTCCATACTGTTCTCCATAGTGGCCGTATCAATTTACACTCCCACCAACAGTGCAAGAGGGTTCCCTTTTCTCCACACCCTCTCCAGCATTTATTGTTTCTAGATTTTTTGATGATGGCCATTCTGACTGGTGTGAGGTGATACCTCATTGTAGTTTTGATTTGCATTTCTCTAATGATTAGCGATGTTGAGCATCCTTTCATGTGTTTATTGGCAATCTGTATATCTTTTTTGGAGAAATGCCTATTTAGGTCTTCTGCCCATTTTTGGATTGTGTTTTTTGTTTTTTTGGTATTGAGCTGCATGAGCTGCTTGTAAATTTTGGAGATTAATACTTTGTCAGTTGCTTCATTTACAAATATTTTCTCCCATTCTGAGGGCTGTCTTTTCATCTTGTTTATGGTTTCCTTTGTTGTGCAAAAGCTTTTAAGTTTCATTAGGTCCCATTTGTTTACTTTTGCTTCTATTTCCATTTCTGTAGGAGGTAGGTCAAAAAGGATCTTGCTGTGATTTATGTCATAGAGTGTTCTGCCTATGTTTTCCTCTAAAAGTTTGATAGTATCTGGCCTTACATTTAGGTCTTTAATACATTTTGAGTTTATTTTTGTGTGTTGTGTCAAGGGAGTGTTCTAATTTCATTCTTTGACATGAAGCTATCCAGTTTTCCCAGCACCACTTGTTGAAGAGGCTGTCTTTTCTCCATTGTATATTCTTGCCTCCTTTGTCAAAAATAAGGTGACTATACGTACATGGGTTTATCTCTGGGCTTTCTCCCCTGTTCAGTTGATCTATATTGCTGTTTTTGCGCCAGCACCAAACTGTCTGCATTACTGTATCTTTGTAGTATAGTCTGAAGTCCGGGAGCCTGATTCCTCCAGCTCTGTTCTTCTCTCTCAAGATTGCTTTGGCTATTCAGAGTCTTTTGTGTTTCCATACAAATTGTGAAATTTTTTGTTCTAGTTCTGTTAAAAATGCCATTGGTAGTTTGATAGGGATTGTATTGAATCTGTAGATTGCTTTGGGTAGTATACTCATTTTCACAATGTTGATTCTTCCAATCCAAGAACATGGTATATCTCTCCATCTGTTGGTATTATCTTTAATTTCTTTCATCAGTGTCTTATAGTTTTCTGCATACAGGTCTTTTGTCTCCTTGGGTAGGTTTATTCCTAGGTATTTTATCTTTTTGTTGTGTTAAATGGGAGTGTTTCCTTAATTTATCTTTCAGATTATTCATCATTCGTGTATAGGAATGCAAGAGATTTCTGTGCATTAATTTATATCCTGCTACTTTACCAAGTTCACTGATTAGCTCTAGTATTTTCTGGCAGCGTCTTTAGGATTCTCTATGTATAGTATCATGTCATCTGCAAACAGTGACAGCTTTACTGCTTCTTTTCCAATTTGTATTCCTTTTATTTCTTTTTCTTCTCTGATTACCGAGGCTAGCAGTTCCAAAACTGTGTTGAATAATAGTGGTGAGAGTGGACAACCTTGTCCCCTTCCTGATCTTAGTGGAAATGGTTTCAGTTTTTCAACATTGCAAACGATGTTGGCTGTGGGTTTGTCAGGTATGGCCTTTAGTATGCTGAGGTAAGTTCCCTCATGCCTACTTTATGGAGGGTTTTTATCATAAATGGTGTTGAAGTTTGTCAAAAGCTTTTCCTGCATCTATTGAGATGATCATAAGGTTTTTACCCTTCAGTTTGTTAATATGGTATATCACATTGATTGATTTGCATATATTGAAGAATCCTTGCATTCCTGGGATAAACACACTTGATCATGGTGTATGATCCTTTTAATGTGCTGTTGAATTCTGTTTGCTAGTATTTTGTTGAGGATTTTTGCATCTATGTTCATCAGTGATATTAGCCTGTAGTTTTCTTTCTTTGTGACATCTTTGTTGGGTTTTGGTATCAGGGTGATGGTGGCCTCGTAGAATGAGTTTGGGAGTGTTCCTCCCTCTGCTATATTTTGGAAGAGTTTGAGAAGGATAGGTGCTAGCTCTTCTCTAAATGTTTGATAGAATTCGTCTGTGAAGCCATCTGGTCCTGGGCTTTTGTTTGTTGGAAGATTTTTAATCACAGTTTCAATTTCAGTGCTTGTGATTGGTCTGTTCATATTTTCTATTTCTTCCTGATTCAGTGTTGGCAGGTTGTGCATTTCTAAGAATTTGTTCTTCAGTGATATTGGCCTGTAGTTTTCTTTCTTTGTGACATCTTTGTCTGGTCTTGGTATCAGAATGATGGTAGCCTCATAGAATAAGTTGGGGTGTGTTCCTCCCTCTACTCAACATCTTTAAATACATACACAAAACATGACTCATGAGGGGCAAATCAAGTTTGATATGAATAAGATTTTACATGGTACACATGGAAGAATGCTTTCTGGCAGGTAAGGTTTCCTTGCCATTGTAAGTCAAAATGCTATAGATTTAATGCAAAGGAAAGATTAGAAATCTCTATGCTGTCAGCAGGATATTCTTTATAACAATTACAGAGAAGTCGAAGAAGTTATTGAGGCCAATAGAGTTAATATGTGTGTGTGAGCAGTGATAATACAAGACTTTGATTAAATGAATGCATTTAATTTGGGTGACCTTAACACAAAACTTACAGCAACAACCATTCACATGCACCTAAAATTGCAAATGAAATATAAACTGTCCAAATTAAAGTGTAATGGAAATGACCTATAATTTGATCTATTCCAAAGAACATGACATTTTACATTACAGACACAGATCATTAAAAGTCATTAACACTATTCACTTTGAGATAGAAATATAACAGAAAAATTTATCAGGAAATTTGAAAGCAATATAATACAAAGTTCAGACTAAAAAATGATTTCAATGATTCTTAACCATATCTTGCATTATGTAGGATAAAATGACATTCTATATCTGAAATCAAGCATCCATGATAGCAAGTGACACTATAAATTGTGTGTGTGTGTGTATGTGTGTGTGTGTAGGGGGGGTTACCATTGTACTATAAAGTCTATATGGTACTGAATGATGCAGTTATACTACTAAAATTTTACAGAAAAGGTTAAGCCTCAAATATTATCTAACTAGTTAGCAAGCTACCTATTATTAAGACCATAATACACATTGGATGGCAAAATTATTGAAATTCATCTGCTAGAATGAATTTTGGAACAAAGACTTTATAAAAGATGAGCACTTTGGCCAATTCTCCAGTTGTTACATGGTGTGTAATTTAAATACAACAATAGAGGATGTTGATAGTTTTAGTACCACCCATCTCTATCCCTATTTCTGTTTTTCAAAGGCCAATACTTGCAACTCCTGGTTTTCACTCTTTATCCCTTTTTAGACTAGTACATTTGTACTACTATTTATTGATTCACCAATTGTCTTCCTGTTAAGGTAGAGAAGGATTAAGCTCTTTTGCACCATTATCTCCCTTCACTTCCCTCTATACTGTCACCTATTTGTAATATTTAATGCAGACAGATTTTATACTGTTACGATTATGCAAATGTCGTTCACCATTAAATCCAGTAGTTTTGTGTTACATTTCATTTGTGAACATATACAGTGAACACAACATCCAGAAGCTACAAGTTGCTTGTGTTTCATCTACTTGTTTGTATATATTGTGATTGATATTCTTTCTCCATCTATTCCAGTAGATTTTTAATATCTGTTTTCAAATATGAAATATTTCCAAATGCCTCGACTGCTTTATCAGTTCTCTAGGCTTTTTCACTTATCTGTCAGAAACAACTTCCTTACACATCAGATTTTTAATGAGAACTTTACTCTTTTGCATGAATCAGCTCCATTTCCCCCACTAAATATCTTTTTTTCTGGAACATTTCTTATTTCTTTTTCAATCTGAATTCTATGCTGTCCTGAAGCCATCAACCTAGGAACTTCCCTCAACACTTTCATGGCTTGGATATCTGTTTCCTCGGTTCCTAATTTTGAGTCTGTTCCCTTGCCTGAATGGAGTACTTTTTGAAGTATACATTTTAACCTTCTTTTGTTCTACTTCACCATTAGTAATGACTTTGGGTGTAGAATTCAAGATTTAAAAAATTTTTATTGCAGAATATATAGGTATTGCTCTACCATCTTCTAGTGAAGTTAAAGATTCTTGTTTTTGATACTCGAGGCTTTGCCTGAGACAAGTATTGCTTTTATTTGGGGGTCTTTTATTTTATGCCTAATGTTAAAAAATTCACAGTGATGTGATTTAATATTTTACAGTTTACCTTTTGTACTACGGGACACTTTCTATGTGAAAACTCATGTTTTAAGTTCTGGAAATGTTCTTTTATTATTTCTTTGATAATTTCCTTTAAGTTTCTTAAAAAATATGTGAGACTCCCCACCATGAATTGATATTCTAATAGCCCTATATATATGATTGTTGCAAGGATCAAATGAAATAATGTGCGAGTATTTAATAAAAGTCGGAGACCATAATCAATGCCTTTTCCAAACAATACTCTGAGTGCCACATGTACTTACACCAAAGTCAATGAATCAATGGGTGAAGACTCCAAGGCTTTGTATTGATACATTTGGAGGTCAGGTATCATGAGAGAACAAAGATTATTTTCTAGATTTTTACCTGCTATTGCTTTTACTAATAATATCCTGGTCTCATATATTTGTACAGCTTTAACTGATCAAATTTTATTTATTTTTTATGAAGTATGTATGACTGCTTTTTAAAAAAATCTCCTGCCATTTTTCAGCCATATTTTTTCTATATCTATGTAGTATTATCTTGCACTTGTGTCACTTGTAGTTTCTATATTTACGAGAAACCATTTTCCTAATATTAGGGTAACTTGATTCGTCAATCCACTGTTTTCTCAGAAATAATTTGTGTTCAGATAGGGAAAAGATTATAATAATGCTATGACTACAATGTACACCTAATAAAAGGAAAGTGTTGTTGAAGGATAACTTTTGAACCCCCAAGATATACAAATGTGGAATAATTTTTAAGATAATTGATAGCAAAAGTTAAGCAGGTGATACACATCTGATTCAGCTAGATATGGTAATAAATTTCCAAAAATATGATGCAGAATTGAAAAATTAAGCCATGGAATATGTCGTTTGGTATGTACCTTAATTGAATCACTAAGACTGATTATATTTGGCCAAGAAACATATGGTTTTTGCCCCGACATCTTATTCAAGTCATTACAAATTGATATCTTCTGCATAAATTGATGTTAAAAACATGCAGAAATATGATTATGTAGACTCTAGGATTTTGTTTCTCTTGCCACTTTTATAATATTATTTAGAGTTTATGATATGGGTATTTCCTATATGGCAATATTCGTAAACACTAAATTGCAAATTTTTGGTCTCTTATTAGTGAAAAAGAACCAGTGCACACACTTCAAACATACTGTGATAATTGTCACACCTCCTTCCTGGTTGGTACAAACATTTTCAAGTAAGAACAGAAAGACTCTGAAAGTTAAATTTCCTATTCTCTCTAAGAATACCACCAGTGTCAAAAGGGTAAAATTAGAATAAAGTTTGAAACAGAGCATCATGTTAGGAAACTCAAGTTAGACTGAGTGTTTCATTGTATGTCTTTTATATAAAAGCTTCCTGTGGGGACAAAGAGGAGCTTGAACAAAGATGGCAGAGTAGAAGGACGTGCTCTCACTCCCTCTTGCGAGAACACCAGAATCACAACTAGCTGCTGGACAATCATCGACAGAAAGACACTGGAACTCACCAAAAAAGATACCCCACATCCAAAGACAAAGGAGAAGCCACAATGAGAGTGTAGGAGGGGCGCAATCACAGTAAAATCAAAACGCATAACTGGTGGGTGAGTGACTCACAGACTGGAGAACACTTATACCACAGAAGTCCACCTACTGGAGTGAAGGTTCTGAGCCCCACGTCAGGCTTACCAACCTGGGGGTCCAGCAACGGGAGAAGGAATTCGTAGAGAATCAGACTTTGAAGGCTAGTGGAATTTGATTGCAGGACTTTGACAGGACTGGGGGAAACACAGACTCCACTCTTGGAGGGCACACACAAAGTACTGTGCACATTGGGACCCAGGGGAAGGAGCAGTAAACCCAGGGGAGACTGAACCAGACCTACCTGCTACTGTTGGAGGGTCTCCTGCAGAGGCAGGAGGTGGCTGTGGCTCACCATGGGGACAAGAACACTGGCAGCAGTAGCTCTGGTAAGTACTCCATAGCATGAGCCCTCCCAGAGTCTGCCACTAGCCCTTTCAAAGAGCCCAGGTAGGCTCCACTGTTGGGTTGCCTCAGGCCAAACAAAGAACAGGGAGGGAACCCAGACCCATCCATCAGCAGTCAGGTGGATTAAAGTTTTACTAAGCTCTGCTCACCAGAGCAACACCCAGCTCTACCCACCACCAGTCCCTCCCATCAAGAAACCTGCACAACCTCTTAGATAGCCTCATCCACCAGAGGGCAGACAGCAGAAACAAGAAGAATTACAATCCTGCAGCCTGTGGAACAAAAACCACATTCACAGAAAGATAGACAAGATGAAAAGTCAGAGGGTGATGTACCACATGAAGGAACAAGATAAAACCTCAGAAAAACAACTAAATGAAGTGGAGATAGGCAACCTTCCAGAAAAAGAATTCAGCATAATGATAGTGAAGATGATCCAGGACCTAGGAAAAACAATGGAGGCAAAGATTGAGAAGATGCAAGAAATGATTAACAAAGACCTAGAAGAATTAAAGAACAAACAAACAGAGATGAACAATACAATAACTGAAGTGAAAACTACACTAGAAGGAATCAATAGCAAAATAATTGAGGCAAAAGAATGGATAAGTGACCTGGAACACAGAATGGTGGAATTCACTGCTGCAGAACAGAATAAAGAAAAAAGAATGAAAATAAATGAAGACAGCCTAAGAGACCTCTGGGACAACACTAAATGTAACAACATTCACATTATAGGGGTCCCAGAAGGAGAAGAGAGAGAGAAAGGACCAGAGAAAATATTTGAAGAGATTATAGTAGAAAACTTCCCTAACATGGGAAAGGAAATAGCCACCCAAGTCCGGGAAGCACAGAGAGTCCCATAAAGGATAAACCCAAGTAGAAACACGCTGAGAAACACAGTAATCAAATTGGCAAAAATTAAAGACAAAGAAAAATTATTGAAAGCAGCAAGGGAAAAACAACAAATAACATACAAGGGAACTCCCATAAGGTTAACAGCTGATTTCTCAGCAGAAACTCTACAAGCCAGAAGGGAGTGGCAGGACATATTTAAAGTGATGAAAGGGAAGAACCTACAACCAAGATTACTCTACCAGGCAAGGATCTCATTCAGATTCAATGGAGAAATCGAAAGCTTTACAGACAAGCAAAAGCTAAGAGAATTCAGCACCACCAAACCAGCTCTAAAACAAATGCTAAAGGAACTTCTCTAAGTGGGAAACACAAGAGACGAAAAGGACCTACAAAAACAAAAACAAAACAATTAAGAAAATGGTCATAGGGACATACATATTGATAATTACCTTAAACGTGAATGGATTAAATGCTCCAACCAAAAGGCACAAGCTTGCTGAATGGATACAAAAACAAGACCCATATATATGCTGTCTACAAGAGACCAACTTCAAACCTAGGGACACATTCAGACTGAAGTGAGGGGATGGGAAAAGATATTCCATGAAAATGGAAATCAAAAGAAAGCTGGAATAGCAATACACATATCACATAAAATAGACTTTAAAATAAAGAATGTTATAAGAGACAAGGAAGGACACTACATAATGATCAAGGGAACAATCCAAGAAGAAGATATAACAATTATAAATATTTATGCACCCAACATAGGAGCACGTCAATATATAAGGCAACTGCTAACAGCTGTAAAAGAGGAAATCGACAGTAACAAAATAATAGTGGGGGAATTTTAACACCTCACATACACCAATGGTCAGATCATCCAAAATGAAAATAAATAAGGAAACAGAAGCTTTAAATGACACAATAGACCAGATAGATTTAATTGATATTAATAGGACATTCCATCCAAAAACAGCAGATTACACTTTCTTCTCAAGTGTGCACGGAACATTCTCCAGGATAGATCACATCTTGGGTCACAAATCAAGCCTCAGTAAATTTAAGAAAATTGAAATCATATCAAGCATCTTTTCTGACCACAACGCTATGAGATTAGAAATGAATTACAGGGAAAAAGATGTAAAAAAACACAAACACATGGAGGCTAAACACTACTTTACTATACAACCAAGAGATCACTGAAGAAATCAAAGAGGAAATCAAAAAATACTTAAAGACAAATGACAGTGAAAACACGACAATCCAAAACCTATGGGATGCAGCAAAAGCAGTTCTAAGAGGGAAGTTTATAGCCATACAAGCCTACTTCAAGAAACAAGAAAAATCTCGAATAAATAATCTAACCTTACACCTAAAGGAGCTAGTGAAAGAAGAACAAACAAAACCCAAAGTTAGCAGAAGGAAATAAATTATAACGATCAGAGCAGAAATAAATGAAATAGAAACAAAGAAAACAATAGCAAAGCTCATTAAAACTAAAAGCTGGTTCTTTGAGAAGATAAACAAAATTTATAAACCATTAGCCAGACTCATCAAGAAAAAGAGGGAGAGGACTCAAATCAATAAAATTAGAAATGAAAAAGGAGAAGTTACAACAGACACTGCAGAAATACAAAGCATCCTAAGAGACTACTACAAGCAACTCTATGCCAATGAAATGGACAACCTAGAAGAAATGGACAAATCCTTAGAAAGGTATAGCCTTCCAAGACTGAACCAGGAAGAAATAGAAAATATGAACAGACCAATCACAAGTAACGAAATTGAAACTGTGATTAAAAATCTTCCAACAAACAAAATTCCAGGACCAGAGGGCTTCACAGGTGAATTCTATCAAACATTTAGAGAAGAGCTAACACCCATCCTTCTCAAACTCTTTCAAAAAATTGCAGAGGAAGGAACACTCCCAAACTCATTCTATGAGGCCACCATCATTCTGATACCAAAACCAGAAAAAGATACTACAAAAAAAAAAAATTACAGACCAGTATCACTGATGAATATAGATGCAAAAATCCTCAACAAAATACTAGCAAACAGAATCCAGCAAGACATAAAAAGGATTATACACCATGATCAAGTGGGATTTATCCCAGGGATGCAAGGATTCTTCAATATATGCAAAACAATCAATGTGATGCACCATATTAACAAATTGAAGAATAAAAACCATATGATTATCTAAATAGATGCAGAAAAAGCTTTTGACAAAATTCAACACCAATTTATGTTAAAAACTCTCCAGAAAGTGGGCATAGAGGGATCCTAACTCAACATAATAAAGGCCATATATAACAAACCCACAGCAAACATCATTCTCAATGGTGAAAAACTGAAAGCATTTCCTCTAAGATCAGGAATAAGACAAGGATGTCCACTCTCACTGCTATTATTCAACATAGTTTTGGAAGTCCTGGCCATGGCAATCAGAGAAGAAAAAGAAATAAAAGGAATACAAATTGGAAAAGAAGAAGTAAAACTGTCACTGTTTGCAGATGACATGATACTACACATAGAGAATCCTAAAGATGCCACCAGAAAACTACTAGAGCTAATCAATGAATTTGGTAAAGTAGCAGGATACAAAATTAATGCACAGAAATCTCTTGCATTCCTATACAGTAATGATGAAAAATATGAAAGAGAAATTAAGGAAACACTCCCATTTACCATTGCAACAAAAAGAGTAAAATACCTAGGAATAAACCTACCTAGGGAGACAAAAGACCTGTATGCAGAAAACTATAAGACACTGATGAAAGAAATTAAAGATGATACCAACAGATGGAGAGATATACAATGTTCTTGAATTGGAAGAATCAATATTATGAAAATTACTACCCAAAGCAATCTACAGATTCAATGCAATCTCTATCAAATTATAAATGGCATTTTTTATGGAACTAGAACAAAAAATCTTAAAATTTGTATGGAGACACAAAAGACCCCGAATAGCCAAAGCAGTCTTGAGGGAAAAAACAGAGCTGGAGGAATCAGACTCCCTGACTTCAGGCTATACTACAAATCTACAGTATTCAAGGCGATATGGTACTGGCACAAAACCAGACATAGATCAATGGAACAAGATAGCAATCCCAGAGGTAAACCCACACACCTATGTTCAACTATGGTCACCTATGGTAATCTATGACCAAGGAGGCAAGGATATACAATGGAGAAAAGACTGTCTCTTCAAGAAGTGGTGCTGGGAAAACTGGGGAGCTACATGTAAAAGAATGAAATTAGAACACTCCCTAACACCATACACGAAAATAAACTCAAAATGGATTAGAGACCTAAATGTAAGACCGGACACTATAAAACTCTTAGAGGAAAACATAGGAAGAACACTCTTTGACATAAATCACAGCAAGATCTTTTTTGATTCAACTACTAGAGTAATGGAAATAAAAATAAAAATAAACAAAGGGGACCTAATGAAACTTCATAGCTTTTGCACAGAAAAGGAAACAAGACGAAAAGACAACCCTCAGAACGGGAGAAAATATTTGCAAATGAATCAACGGACAAAGGATAACCTCCAAAATATATAAACAGCTCATGCAGCTCAATATTAAAAAACCAAACAACCCAATCCAAAAATGGGCAGAAGACCTAAATAGACATTTCTCCAATGCAGACATACAGTTGGCCAAGAAGCACATGAAAAGCTGCTCAACATCACTAATTATTAGAGAAATGCAAATCAAAACTACAAAGAGGTATCACCTCACACCAGTTAGAATGGGCATCATCAGAAAATGTACAAACAACAAATGCTGGAGAGGGTGTGGAGAAAAGGCAACCCCCTTGTACTGTTCGTGGGAATGTAAACTGATACAGCCACTATGGAGAACAGTATGGAGGTTCCTTAAAAAACTAAAAATAGAACTACCATACGACCCAGCAATCCCACTATGGGGCATATACCCAGAGAAAACCACAATTCAAAAAGACACATGCACCCCAATGTTCATTGCAGCACTGTTTACAATAGCCAGGTCATGGAAGCAACCTAAGTGTCCATCAACAGATGAATGGATAAAGAAGATGTGGTATATATATACAATAGAATATTACTCAGCCATAAAAAGAAATGAAATTGAGTTATTTGTAGTAAGGTGGATGGACCTAGAGTCTGTTATACAGAATGAAGTAAGTCAGAAATAGAAAAAGAAATACCACATGCTAACACATATATATGGAATCTAAGAAAAAAAAGAAAAAGAAAAATAGGTCATGAAGAACCTAGGGGCAAGAAGGAAATAAAGACACAGACCTACTAGAGAATGGACTTGAGGATATGGGGAGGTGGAAGGGTAAGCTGTGACAAAGTGTGAGAGTGGCATGGACATATATACACTACCAAATGTAAAATAGATAGCTAGTGGGAAGCAGCTGCATAGCACAGGAAGATCAGCTCGGTGCTTTGTGACCACCTAGAGGGGTGGGATAGGGAGGGTGGGAGGGAGGGAGACGCAAGAGGGAAGAGATATGGGAACATATGTATATGTATAACTGATTCACCTTGTTATAAAGCAGAAACTAACACAACATTGTAAAGCAATTATACTCCAATAAAGATGTTAAAAATAAACAACTATTGTTACCTTGAAAATAAATAAATTAATTAATTAATTAAAACAAACAAAAAAAAGCTTCCTGTGCCTCCAGGAAACTACCCTTCTGACCAGTTGACCCTTTATAAATTCTCTGCCTTGTACACAGTCCAACACTATTGATATATGTTGATTAATACATGAGATCTTTGTCATTACTGCTGATAATTATGATAATGTGCACTATGGATTGGAGTTTCCTATATATCAAGGCACTACTTTTTCTGCTCTCCAAAAAGCATTTCTTTAAAGAAATAAATGGATCTCATCTCAAGATATTTAATTTAAAATACATTCTCTCATGTATGGCTTTCAGAATAACTTTATCATTCCAATGAGAGCTGATTCTAAGAAAATATTCTCCTACATAACTTTTGATACTTTTCAATCCTACATTTTTATTCCAAACATACAGTTTTCCCTACTTCACTTGGATGCTCAAGTGCTTCTTCCCCTAGAGTGCTGTTCCAAGGCAGGAATAGAGTCCCTAGTTTCTCTAATATCCACATATCAGTTTCATTCTACAGGAGTAGCAGAAACACTCTCCTTCTAAACATTTTGCACTTTACAAAGGAAGGCAGAAATTGTAAATGCCTACCAAATATGGGCGCTCCTTATCTTTCAAATAATCAGAACACTGATTTCCTGCTGAAACATTGCCACTCAGCTGTAAGACTCTATTTCCCATCGTCTCTCAAGTAGACAGGCCTGTGTGACTAAGGCATAGATAAGGAGATATATGTAGACGTGTGGTAGAGGCTTTCAGGAAACCTCCCTCCAAGTGAGGAGATACAGCCTTTTGCTCCCCTCTCCCATCTCACTGCTTGAAACATGGATTTGATGACTGAGGCTCCAAAAGCATCTCAAACTATAAGGATAAGGGTTACATAATAGCTACAGAAAACTGTTCTATTGCCTTCCCAGTGGTAGTATTACACATTCCTAACACAGTGCAACATAAGGCTGTATATACTCTAATAAACGAGCACAGAGCACAAAAAGAAGAGCTCAGCCCCATGCAGAAATTAAGAAGCAAAGACTGTTCAGAACTTTTAAAAACTATTGTGAAAACTTCTCTTTCTAGACTATTCCATAGAACATATTAAAACATTTGATCATTGTAATCATTATGTTATTTTCCATATATATAAAATACATGTATATGCATATATATGTATTTAACACGATGATATTAAGTGAACTTATTTTTACAGATACTTTTAAATTTAATAGTAAATATATTCAGTAAACTCCTTATCTGGTAATAATTTTAAGGTATTAATTAGTTAAGCATCAGAAAAATAATCAAGGTTAAATTCTGATAACGTTTGTGACTTTGTAACTGCTTACATTCTTGATATGTTCAGGTTGCTAAAGACAAACTCTGTATAATCTTTCTAGACTAGGGTCTCTAACACAAAACCCTGTGTTTACTTCTCCACTTCAAAAATGCTTTGCATATCTTTTCCTCTTTTGCATTTCTTAATTTAAATTTTCTATGTATGCTTTCATTTTTTCCTGAACTTTTTCCCATTTATGATCTCATCTTCTTTCGTATACATTCCTTCTCTTACTTCTCAGGCATCTTTCATTGTTTAGAATAAGCTTGTCCTGGTTCTGCCTTGATTTATGCTCCAAGAGACAGATTCTCAAGGACTGTACTCCCAAGGTCAGGGCTTGGTGCTGCCCAGGTTTATATTTTGTTCTGCCAGTGGAAGGATGAGGAGATAGGAGGCTGCAGGGAGAGAAGCAGAGCTTTTCCTCTACTTCCCCTCTCTGCTGTGGGCCATGTTTCTTGCAGTGGCTGATCACTGCATAGCCTCTGTGCCCACTGAGGTCCTCTATTTCCTTCCCTTTCCTCTTCAGATCTAGGGATGGGAAGAGGGTAAACTTGTTGGTTCCTTTTACTGGTACTCAAACCTTTGTAAATAGTCCCTTTATTTTACATTATTTGATAGAATGCTAGCACTCATCTTGCCTTCACTGACTACCCATTTCCACATAAAAGTTTCTGTCAATCATTTTCTTAAGTCATGAATATCTCTATGTATCTATCTGTATCTAATCATCTAACCTCTTTCTTTTATCTCAATCTCTCTTTCACTAGCAAACCCACCAGTTTTAGAAGTAAAGTGAATACAACGTGACTTTGAGGCTCACCTACTCAACTATAATTATTCCTCTGAAGTTCCCCTATAACCTCTGTAATCTCAGTCCAGTGATATTATTTATGGCCTCCTTCTCCTTAATATCTCTTAGGAGCCTAACCTTGATGACCATTTGCTTATGAATACTTTTTATCTCAGTGTCCTCCTGTAATTCCCTTTCATTTTTCTCTTTCCACAGCTCTTCTCTGTCTTTCCTTTATCTCATCAGTGTGACACTTTTCAAAATTCTACTCATTCTTCCAGGTACTTGCATGGTCTTAATGATCACAGATAAATCCCCAAGCCTGTGCCATTTGCTGAATTCTATATCTCCTTTAACTGTATAACACTTCCACAGTCACTCCTTCTCAAAACCTTAGGATCATCTTGATTTCTTCCTTTATCCCTTCATGTAAACTCAAATCATTTATTTCACATCTATCTTAGCTTCATCTCTTGACTCAACCCCCCTTTTCTTTCCCTCTTCATTTTCCCTACTGAAGGCACAATTTCTTCTATATTGTATCATTGTGGGAGTTTCCTCCCAGCTTTCTCTAGCTACACTTTTTCCTGTGTATGATATCCTACCACAGTGTTATGATTCCATTACTCAAAATTCCTGATTGGCTCTCTATGACATAAATCTAGATTTCTAAAGGTGATGCTAAAGACTCCATTTGATTTGGCCCCAGTCTGACTTTCCAGTTAATCTTAGTCTTCTCCAATTCCCTAACTCATTTCACTGTTTTTACTCACCCATCCCTCAGCCTGGTAAAAACCTTCACCCCTAACTTCATTTCTCAAAAGCATGTCTATATTTGAGACTTAACACAAATCATGGTCTACTTCCTGATCTCCACTCAAAAACAGTTTCCGCCCCCCAGTACTCCAACAACAAAAATATCAATTTTTTAAAAATTACTAACTGCCTTCCTTTAGAGATATGCACAGTGCAAATCTGATTTCATATATTATTTTGTATGCAAAAGAAGACAAGAATTACGTTATCACTGTATTCCTCAAAATGTCTAGCAAAGCACCTATAAGAATGAACCTTCATCTAAATAATTTACATTTTGATGGCTGTAACACTGACTCACTGAGATGCTCCTATGAATATTGTCAGATTCCCAAATTCTCAGCATTAAATCCATTAACCTAATCTTTCAGTGATGCTCTCTTCTACTGTAACCTAAAACGGGGTTGGTGATTGCTCAGTGTAATTGGATGTGCCAAAAGTTCACTTGTTCTGATTCTCCGTGGACTACCTAGACAGATGGTCAATTGGCAGGAGCCCAGAAATGCTAGTTCTACTTATTAAGGACCATCTAAATAACTAAATCTTACAAATTCTGACATAACTATTACATTTTATTGTGATGATTTGCTGATAGTTGCAACCATTTGCAAATAACTGTATTTCTTAAGGAAATGTATTTGGATGAGTGAAAATATTTTAGAACTTGGATTTCAAGAATCACAACTTATAATTTCTTCTTCCTAACTTTGACTTATTACTTTTACTTTCATATTTTTAGTTAAGTGCTTCATTATGCGGAAGGGGGCACTATAATTTGAACTGTTGCAATTTAGTCTTGATTTTAAAATACTAAATTGGAAACTGTGCAATAAAGGACATTTGCATCCCACCAAAGTTAAATTAACTCAGTCAGCAAATAAGAGCCCAAGTACCAGAGGCAGGTAATACAAGAATCCAAAATGAATTCTATTCTCAGAGGTGACAGAGCACTGATTCTCCAGCATGTTTGGAGGAGGCCCTGAGGTAAGATCAACTTGGATGGAATTTCCTGTTTTGCTGCATGAAATTTCCATGATGAAAATGGAACATGAGAGAAAAGAGAGGGAAAAAAGAATGAAAACAAATGAAAAAAAAAAAACTCACAAAAATTGCATGGTTTCAAATTCCAGATATAGAGTTTTAAATAGAAATAAGTAAAACCACATTAACTTTAGATATCCCGTTTAATTTGGGTTTTATTTTCACTATGGTGAGCATGCTCACACACACGTGCATAAAAAAAGGAAAGAACTGAAGCAGAAACCAGATTCAAAAAGCTTAAAATGACCACTTATTTCTAAAGTACAAGATGCTTGCAAACAAGGACATTTATCAGAAGAATATCTAAATTCTAAAATGTGACTAGTCTGATTGTACCAACTCAATTAATCATGCAAATATAATAATACTGGGGCGTCCCTGGTGGCGCAGTGGTTGAGAGTCCGCCTGCCGATGCAGGGGACACGGGTTTGTGCCCCGGTCTGTGAAGATTGCACACGCCGCAGAGCGGCTGGGCCCATGAGCCATGGCCGCTGAGCCTGCGCGTCCAGAGCCTGTGCTCCGCAATGGGAGAGGCCACAACAGTGAGAGGCCCGCGTACCACACACACAAAAAATAATAATATTAATAATAATACTGGTACTTCTGGGACTCTCTTTAGAAGCAGTTATAAGTAATGGTTACATAATTTTAAAAATCTAAAATTTAGATTTTTAATATTTTGACTCAGGCCTTCTGTTCTTCACTTGACTTGTGAAGATCAGGCCCTGTTGTAATGTCATTAGGTCTCAAAGTTTCTTTAAAATAATTTGAATGGGATTTCCTATACTTCTTTACTTCAGCAACATAGCAGCAAGATTCACAATTTATAGAAAAATATAAGTGTTTAAGTATTAAATTTCTACTAGTTCAGATACCTACTGTATTATTTTCAAGTTCATTTGAGAAATATTTTAAAACAAGTAATGATATTATCTATCCAATGGCAGTTGTGTGTGAGGTTTAAAATGTTAGAATTAAACAAGGAAAGAATAATTTCATAGTAAATCACAGTCTCCAATGTCTACACTGTTTTTTTTTCAAAATAAATTAAAATAGGGGAAAAAAAAACCCAATACTCCCCCACCCAAAAAAGAAGAAGATCAGATAGCAGATTGAAAACCACAGGGTGAAAAATTCATGGCTGTAAAGCTGTAAAGGTTTTTATTCTTAAGAGATACAAATCAGGATTACTATTAGGTCAACAGCATTACACAGAATTTTAAAGAGAGCATTAGTGGGGTGGTAACCGGCAATACTTTGCGTCTGTAACCTAAAAACAAATTAGCTTTGCCTTTTTCCACCATTGACTAGTTTGAAAAAAAAATCTGATTTTCCTGCTTCCATTTTTTTCTCTGGATAAACAATTAATGAATAGTAAAATCATCCACCACCTTCATGAAGGCTTTAGTCTAGCAAACACTTGTGAGCTGTTGACATGCATTTCAGGTACCAACTTTTTCTTAAACTTTACCTAATTGGTCTGGTGCTTATCTTTTTCTTATACTATTCTACCATACATATTTTTTAAAAATAGTGTGGCACTGTATGTGTTTTATGTCACTTTATTTTTTATTTATTTATTTTCTTTTTAGAATCTTATGGAACACGCTAAGGGAGGGCAATTTTTCAAAAATCAACCTATCGTAAGGCTTAGAAAGGGTAATGGGAACAGCAGAAAGAAGCTGCTGGACCTTGACAATCTAATGCTTTCAGGTGAAAAACTTTCTTGTTTGGCTAAATCAGAGCATGGGGTAACCACTCTGGTTTACCCTGGCCTATCTTCTCAATAGAGTTGCCTGTGCAACAGTCATGTCAACCCTCCAGTGACCCGTATTGATCATCAAGATGGCTGAACTAAATGATTCCGCTGTGCTTGAGGGTCTGTTTGTTTGGACATACAGTCACAGCAAGATATGCAAAGGAATATTAATTATGGAAACAAGCAAGAAGCAAGAGAATGCATGCTGGAAACCCCTGCAGAAAGAAGCAGTCTCATCTCACGCAGAGTTCTACCACAGACGCTCTCCTGCTCACTGAGCACAGGCAGAGCTGTTGCCCTGCTGCTTTATGTTAATTAGAGAATAAATAAGTGGCCAACTGGAGTCTGTGGGCATATGTTGGTCAACTGTCTCTGTCTAATTAGGTTGTAAGCCCACTGGGCAGGGGCCTCATTTAAATCTATGTTCTGGAAAGGACTTAGTGCCTTTTTGGAGGCCTCGTGAATGTGAGAGATTGGGGCAAATAACTGAGGTTTAATAAGTAAGAAAAACTTTTAAGAGTGTGTATGTGTGTGTGTGTGTATGAGTTTGGTATCTTGCACAAAGCTAACTAAATCCTTTGGGCAAATAATGGAATTTTACTTTTGATAGAAGAATGCCAATACGTAGTTCTATGTAGCATAATAAGCATATATGTAATTTATATAAAATTTGTATATAATTTAATAGATTTATAATTTAACAAAATCAATTCTATATAACATTATACGTATAATTTAGAAATTATGTAGAGCATTTGCAAATGTAATAAACAAACAACAAATGGAATAAATACTAGTTTAATTTGAATGCCAAAATATTTACACCATATATTGCATGTAGGTGTGTGTGTTACACATATAAGTGTGAGTGTGTGCATCTGTGTTTATAGAGTGCCGTAATGTACTGTATGGTGCATTTAACTGCACACATAGTTAACTGAGCATTCAGACATTTATTAAAATGTTTAAGTAGTGGGTATTCTCTATTTCATATTTTTGTTTGTGTAATTCAGGGAAGTCTCTTGTCTCCTCCTGTGTCCTCTGATGTCTGTCACTCCATCATGTCTGTTGCTCTTATTTCCAGAATAGTGAGGTTAACTACCAGCAACAAAGGGCAAGAAAACAGAAATTAAAATATACACATTTATATATGTTTATAGGATTTTTTGTGTTTAAAGGCTCCTTATTTCCTGTGTAGAGTCATAATTCACTTCTTTGCACACCTACAGCATTAAATAGTATACTGTCTTCCATTTACACTTGTGTACATGTGAATGCATCTGTCTGTAACATGTTTTTTTCCTCAAGAGGCTATAAGATATCCAAGGATAGAGACCCAACCTTATTTTATTTTATGTTTCTAGCATTTCCCCCTTGTGCTAGTCAAAGTAATTTCCAACAGATACTTGACAGTTTATTAAAACTATGTTTATCTACTGTGTATTTTACAATTTCTACATTATGGCAAATTTTATAATTACGTGAATATTTAAACTACTTTATACTTTGATAAGTATTAGTATACACATAATAGATAAGGAATAAAACAGTGGCTCTGGCGAGAAGAACCTGGTTTAATGTATTCACTCATGTTCAATTATAGAATGTAAATATTAATGTATTCCAAACACCAATATCATTAGAAAACTATTGTCTAAAACACCTACTTTTTATATTCTTTCCCCTAGATTTAAAGAAACTTGACATTTTAGATTATAATTGAAAATATATGTTGGTCTTAAGGCCAAATTTATATTTTCTTCCACGAGTCTCTCATGCTGCTCTATGGAGGTCCTCTGAAGACAGAAGACAGCCATTTGTGGCAATAGGAGAGCTATGACAAAGAAGTTCTATGGTTTGGTTATCATCCTCATATTTTTGTAGAGAATAAAGTAGAGATTTAAAAATTGGATCAATTTATTCACTTAGGCATTTTCTTTAGTACTATATTGTTTGAAGTAGTTACCTTCATATATCAAATTTGCCTGATAAGGTGTACATACACTGCTTGTTCATTCTTCACCTGAAAGCTTTTGTTTGCTATTGCTCTCTGCCTCTTCTTTTTTCCTCCTCACAGTGAAAACCACTGGCTCGCACAGTAATGGCTTAGACTCTCAGGAATAATTCTAGGAAAAGAGGTCAAATTCCCCCTGAAATAATTCTCAGACACTCCAAAGCAAACCAAGAACTCAACTATGAAAAACAAACTCTTGCTTTACTTCTGAATCCCCGTCTTTGCCACATTCTGCTCTTCTACTCTCTATCTACCTTCCGTTAACCATGTGTTACTTCTTAAAACTGAGCTTTAGTACACTCTGCTTACCATTTTTTTAAAATTTAATTTTACTTATTTAAGTTTGGCTGCGTTGGATCTTCGTCGATGCATGCGGGCTTTCTCTAGTTGCGGGGGCTACTCTTCGTTGCGGTGCGTGGGTTTCTCATTAGGGTGGCTTCTCTTGCTGCAGAGCATGGGATCTAGGCACACGGGCTTCAGTGGTTGTGACACGTGGGCTCAGTAGTTGTGGCTTGCGGGCTCTAGAGCGCAGGCTCAGTAGTTATGGTGCACGGGCTTAGTTGCTGTGCAGCATGTGGGATCTTCCTGGACAAGGGCTCAACCCGTGTCCCCTGCATTGGCAGGTGGATTCTTAACCACTGCGCCACCAGGGAAGTCCCTCTGCTTTACCTTTTTAAAAAGTATGTGACCATGTTCTGGTGACTTTCTGGATATCATAGTCACCTTCTACAACCAGAGGCTCATATTGCCCTTGTTGATCTGCTCTCAGAGACTGGAGAATAGCAACTGCCCACAGCTTGGTGACTGGAGTACAGCTTCTCACTGATAGAGCACCTGCCATCAGTTACTGTCCCACTGGGATTCACAAACCTAGCTTTCCCTGGTAACCTTAATATTCTTCCCTCCTCACAGATAGAAGCAGCTACATATTTGTTACTTTGTCTCAAGCTTTGTCTGTCCTTTGCTTTTCTTCCCCCAGAATTAGTCAATCTCAGTTACTAATTTTTAGTTTAATATCTTCTTGGATGACACACTTGCCTACTGGATATACCTTTTTTAATCAACAAAAGTATCAGAAGTTGGTCTAGTGTCTAGAACTAGATGTTGCCCACCTGTCTTTTCCTTTTTCACTTGTGTAATTCCCTCTCATCTATGACTTTTTTAAACATCCTCCTCAAAAATAACTTTGTAAAATCGGTTTAAGACCCACAACATCCATGAATCCTCTAAATGAAATCAATCTTTACCTCTTCTTCTATTTCAAAACTCCAGCCAACAATCAGTGTTTTGGAGACATATGCTACCTCCCCAATTAAACAGAATTTTCTAGTTAGTGATAACTAAAATTATTATTGCAACTTTAATCTAAATGTGACTATACACCAAGCACTTAGATAACCACTTTATATTCATTATCTCATTTGTTCTTTATGACATCCATTTGTAGTAAGCATTAGGCCCAGTTTTAATGCAGAAAATGAGCATTAGAGAGAATAAGTTCCTTGACCAACGTCATCTAGCTAGTAACAATAGAGCCAGATAATTTCTTACCTTCTTGCTTACCATTTTGTAGCGTATATTTATGTTTTTATGGTTTGCCTCCCCCTCCACTAGGATGTAAGTCCTTAAGGACAGAGATTTTAATCTGTTCTGTTCACTGTTGTGTCTAGAACAACACTTGGCCTCTAATAAGTTCAGTCTCTGTTTCTCTCTCTCCATAAATATATATATATATATATACACATAGCAATGCATCATAAAATAATTAAGTAAATTATGTAAGCTCCAACTAAATGTAAGACACAAATGTTTTTTTATCCATCAAGGTCTGCCTCAAATGCCACACTGTGAATCTTTCCTGGACCTTCCACCCACCTCTCAAACTGGAATTGATCTTACCCTTTCACATACTCCAGCCCTTTCACTGCAATGACTAGTCTTATAGTTCATTATTTACTTGTTGGTCTATGCACAAATAAACATAAAGCACTTTGCAACATAAAAAAACCTCCAAGTTAAAAAGTTTTCTTTTAATTTTTAAAAATGTTAAAGTATGTATTTATTTTGGTTTACTTTAACTTGCCCTCTCAAAGAAGACAATGAAGAAAAAGGTGGCCAGGCTGCCTCAGATGTGCCTAAAGTTCAAAAAGTCACTTTTCAAAGAAGGAAAGGGCACCAGTGGCCAATTGGAACATGGCTTTGTTTTCTGTGACTTCACTGCTGCCACACAGGCGTGACAAAGCCAGCACCAGGCGCATTCCTCCTCTCCAGGAAGATGTAGTTATGTGTGACTGGTGTCAAAATGGAAGCCATCATTCAATGGAACAAAACACCACGGGACTGACCGTCCTAGCAGAGGCTCCAACACCAGCTGGGCACAGATGGTCACAAGCAAGGCACTCCTGTGGGCACGTTGGCTCCCACCCCAGACCCATCTATGCTTTTCCCTTGTATGAATAGATGGAAGGGATCTATTTTATTTATGTATACATCCATATAAAATATATACACAAATATATATTCTACAGAATATTATTTATAATATATATATATTCACTATGTATATTATAGAAAGAAAGAATGTATATAATCCCATGTTGTACCCCTTTCCTTATTGACTGATTGATTGTTTTTATATATATAATATATACGTATTATATGTATATACAAATACACACTGAGAGGACATGTAGAATATAACATATAATCAATCATATATAATCAATAAGTGAATAAGTAAAGGAGTACATGGGAGTTACAATCAAAACACCTCTTTTATATTAAAAAATTATCCAAATACTATTTTATCATTACTTTTTAATTATTTTAAAAATTAGATAATTTAGATAAAACAATAAGATCCATTGTAAAATATCTAAATCAATTTTTCTTTCTTGATAGCAGGTGAATAGAACACAGATATGAAACCTTATAAGCAACAGGAATCCAAACACTAAGAATACAAAAGTACTAACATTTTTTGTTTACTGGTACTAATGTCCACAGCTCCTAGGGCACATTTGAGAAACTTCCTAAGAAAAAAATGTTTTATTTATATTTATTTATTTATTTTGGAGTATAATTGCTTTACAATGCAATTAGTTTCTGCTTTATAACAAAGTGAATCAGCTATACATATACATATATCCCCATGTCTCCTTCCTCTTACATCTCCCTCCCACCCTCCCTATCCCACCCCTCTAGGTGGTCACAAAGCACCGAGCTGACCTCCCGGTGCTATGCAACTGCTTCCCACTAGCTATCTATTTTACATTTGGTACTGTATGTATGTCCATGCCACTCTCTCACTTCGTCCCAGCTTACCCTTCCACCTCCCCATGTCCTCAAGTCCATTCTCTACACCTGCAGCTTTATTCCTGTCCTACCCCTAGGTTCTTCATGACCTTTTTTTTTTTCCCTTAGATTCTATATATATGTGTTAGCATACGGTATTTGTTTTTCTCTTTCTGACTTCACTCTGTATGACAGACTCTAGGTCTACCCACCTCACTACAAATAATTCAATTTCATTTCTTTTTATGGCTGAGTAATATTCCATTGTATATATGTGCCACATCTTCTTTATCCATTCATCTGTCAATGGACACTTAGGTTGCTTCCATGTCCTGGCTATTGTAAGTAGTGCAGCAATGAATATTGTGGTACATGACTCTTTCTGAATTATGGTTTTCTTGGGGTATATGCCCAGTAGTGGTATTGCTGGGTCGTATGGTAGTTCTATTTTTAGTTGTTTAAGGAACCTCCATACTGTTCTCCATAGTAGCTGTATCAATTTACATTCCCAGCAACAGTGCAAGAGTGTTCCCTTTTCTCCACACCCTCTCCAGCATTTATTGTTTGTAGATTTTTTGATGATGGCCATTCTGACTGGTGTGAGGTGATACCTCATTGTAGTTTTGATTTGCATTTCTCTAATGATTAGTGATGTTGAGCATCCTTTCATGTGTTTATTGGCGATCTGTATATCTTCTTTGGAGAAATGCCTATTTAGGTTTTCTACCCATTTTTGGATTGGGTTGTTTGTGTTTTTTATATTGAGCTGCATGACCTGCTTGTAAATTTTGGAGGTTAATACTTTGTCAGTTGCATCATTTGCAAATATCTTCTCCAATTCTGAGGGTTGTCTTTATTTGCTTATGGTTTCCTTTGCTGTGCAAAAGCTTTTAAGTTTAATTAGGTCCCATTTTGTTTATTTTTGTATTTATTTCCATTTCTCTGGGAGGTGGGTCAAAAAGGATCTTGCTGTGATTTATGTCATAGAGTGCTCTGCCTATATTTTCCTCTAAGAGTTTTATAGTGTCTGGCCTTATAGTTAGGTCTTTAATCCATTTTGAGTTTATTTTTGTGTATGGTGTTAGGGAGTGTTCTAATTTCATTCTTTTACATGTAGCTGTCCAGTTTCCCCAGCACCACTTACTGAAGAGGCTATCTTTCTCCATTGTGTATTCTTGCCTCCTTTATAAAAAATAAGATGACCATATGTGCTTGAGTTTATCTCTGGCTTTCTATGCTGTTCCATTGATCTTTATTTCTATTTTTGTGCCAGTGTCATACTGTCTTGATTACTGTAGCTTTGTAGTATAGTCTGAAGTCAGGGAGTCTCATTCCTCCAGGTCCATTTTTCTTTCTCAAGATTGCTTTGGCTATTTGGGGTCTTTTATGTTTCCATACAAATTGTGAAATTTTTTGTTCTAGTTCTGTGAAAAATGCAAGTGTTAGTTTGATAGGGATTACATTGAATCTGTAGATTGCTTTGGGTAGTAGAGTCATTTTCAAAATGTTGACTCTTCCAGTCCAAGAACATGGTATATCTCTCCATCTGTTTGTATCATCTTTAATTTCTTTAATCAGTGTCTTATAATTTTCTGAATACAGGTCTTTGTCTCCTTAGGTAGGTTTATTCCTAGATATTTTATTCTTTTTGTTGCAATGGTAAATGGGACTGTTTTCTTAATTTCACTTTCAGATTTTTCATCATTAGTGTATAGGAATGCAAGAGATTTCTGTGCATTAATTTTGTATCCTGCTACTTTACTAAATTCATTGATTAGCTCTATTAGTTTTCTGGTAGCATCTTTAGGATTCTCTATGTATAGTATCAGGTCATCTGCAAACAGTGACAGTTTTACTCCTCTTTTCCAGTTTGGATTCTTTTTGTTTCTTTTGCTTTTCTGGTTGCTGTGGCTAAAAATTCCAAAACTATGTTGAATAATAATGGTGAGAGTGGACAACCTTGTCTCGTTCCTGATCTTAGTGGAAATGGTTTCAGTTTTTCAACATTGCTAACGATGTTGGCTGTGGGTCTGTTATATATGGCCTTTAGTATGTTAAGTTCCCTCATGCCTACTTTATGGAGGGTTTTTTTCATGCCTACTTTATGGAGGGTTTTTATCATAAATGGTGTTGAAGTCTGTTGAAAGCTTTTTCTGCATCTATTGAGATGATCATATTGTTTTTTACCCTTCAGTTTGTTAATATGGTGTATCACATTGATTGATTTGCATATATTGAAGAATCCTTGCATTCCTCGGATAAACCCCACTTGATCATGGGGTATGATCCTTTTAATGGGCTGTTGGATTTCGTTTGCCAGTATTTTTTTTTTTTTTTTTTTTTTTTTGTGGTACGCGGGCCTCTCACTGCTGTGGCCTCTCCCATTGCGGAGCGCAGGCTCTGGACGCGCAGGCTCAGTGGCCATGGCCCACAGGCCCAGCCACTCCGCAGCGTGTGGGATCCTCCCAGACCGTGGCATGAACCCATGTCCCCTGCATCAGCAGGTGGACTCTCAACCACTGCGCCACCAGGGAAGCCCCTGTTTGCTAGTATTTTGTTGAGGATTTTT
Source organism: Globicephala melas (assembly GCF_963455315.2). Taxonomy (NCBI): domain Eukaryota; kingdom Metazoa; phylum Chordata; class Mammalia; order Artiodactyla; family Delphinidae; genus Globicephala; species Globicephala melas. Next base: position 35,187,971 of record NC_083318.1, read on the forward strand.
GCATCTCTGTTCATCAGTGATATTGGCCTGTAGTTTTCTTTCTTTGTGACATCTTTGTCTCGTTTTGGTGTCAGGGTGATTATGGTCTTGTAGGATGAGTTTGGGAGTGTTACTCCCTCTGCTATATTTTGGAAGAGTTGAGAAGGATAGGTGTTAGCTCTTCTCTAAATGTTTGATAGAATTTGCTGTGAAGCCCTCTCTCTGGTCCTGGGCTTTTCTTTGATGGAAGATATTTTTTCACAGTCTTAATTTCAGTGCTTGTGATTGGTCCGTTTATATTTTCTATTGCTGCCTGGTTCAGTCTTGGAAGGTTGTGCGTTTCTAAGAATATGTCCATGTCTTCCATGTTGTCCATTTTATTGGCATATAGTTGCTTATAGTAATCTTTCATGATCCTTTGTATTTCTGCAGTGTCAGTTGTTACTTCTCCTTTTTCATTTCTAATTCTATTGATTTGACTCTTCTTCCTTTTTTTTCTTGATGAGTCTGGCTAATGGTTTATAAATTTTGTTTATCTTCTCAAAGAACCAGGTTTTAGTTTTATTGATCTTTGCTATTGTTTCCTTCATTTCTTTTTCATTTTTTTTCTGATCTGATCTTTATGATTTCTTTCCTTCTGCTAACTTTGGGGCGTTTTTTGTTATTCTTTCTCTAATTGCTTTAGGTGTAAGGTTAGGTTGTTTATTTGAGATGTTTCTTGTTTCTCGAGGTAGGGTTGTATTGCTATAACCTTCCTTCTTAGAACTGCTTTTGCTGCATCTCATAGGCTTTAGGTCATCATGTTTTCATTGTCATTTCTTTCTAGGTATTTTTTGATTTCCTCTTTGATTTCTTCAGTGATCTCTTGGTTATTTAGTAGTGTACGGTTTAGCCTCCATGTGTTTGTATTTTTTACAGATTTTTTCCTGTAATTGATATCTAGTCTCATAGTGTTGTGGTCGAAAGAGATACTTGATACGATTTCAATTTTCTTAAATTTACCAAGGCTTGATTTGTGACCCAAGATGTGATCTATCCTGGAGAATATTCCATGAGCACTTGAGAAGAAAGTGTATTCTGTTGTTTTTGGATGGAATGTCCTACAAATATCAATTAAGTCCATCTTGTTTAATGTATCATTTAAAGCTTGTGTTTCCTTATTTATTTTCATTTTGGATGATCTGCCCATTGGTGACAGTGGGGTGTTAATGTCCCTTGCTATGATTGTGTTACTGTCGATTTCCCTTTTTATGCCAGTTAGCATTTGCCTTATGTATTGAGGTGCTCCTATGTTGTGTGCATAACTATTTACAATTTTTATATCTTCTTCTTGGATGGATTCCTTCATCACTATGTAGTGTCCTTCTTTGTCTCTTGTAATATTCTTTTTTTTTTTTTTTTTGCACTACGCAGGCCTCTCACTGTTGTGGCCTCTCCTGTTGTGGAGCACAGGCTCCGGATGCAAAGGCTCAGCGGCCATGGCTCATGGGCCTAGCTACTCTGCGGCATGTGGAATCTTCCCGGACCAGGGCACAAACCCGTGTCCCCTGCACATGCAGGCTGACTCTCAACCACTGCACCACAAGGGAAGCCCTAATATTCTTTATTTTAAAGTTTATTTTGTCTGATATGAGAATTGCTACTCCAGCTCTCCTTTGATTTCCATTTGCATGGAATATCTTTTTCCATCCCTTCACTTTCAGTGTGTATGTGTCCCTAGGTCTGAAGTGGGTCTCTTGTAGACAGCATATATATGGGTCTTGTTTTTGTATCCATTCAGCCAGTCTATGTCTTTTGGTTGGAGTATTTAATCCATTTACATCTAAGGTAGTTATCAATATGTGTGTTCCTATTACGATTTTCTTAATTGTTTTGGGTTTGTTATGGTAGGTCTTCCTTCTCTTGTGTTTCCTGCCTAGAAAAGTTCCTTTAGCATTTGTTGTAAAGCTGGTTTTGTGGTTATGGTCCTGAAATCTGTTAGCTTTTGCTTGTCTGTAAAGTTTTTAATTTCTCCATCGAATCTGAATGAGATCCTTGCTAGGTAGAGTAATCTTGGTTGTAGGTTTTTCCCTTTCATCACTTTAAATATGTCCTGCCACTCCCTTCTGGCTTGCAGAGTTTCTGCTGAAAGCTGAAACATTCTGGGGATTCCCTTGTGTGTTATTTGTTGTTTTTCCCTTACTGCTTTAAATATTTTTTCTTTGTATTTAATTTTTGATAGTTTGATTAATATGTGTCTTGGCATGTTTATCCTCGGATTTATCCTGTATGGGACTCTCTGCACTTCCTGGATTTGATTGACTATTTCCTTTCCCATATTAGGGAAGTTTTCAACTATAATCTCTTCAAATATTTTCTCAGTCCCTTTCTTTCTCTCTTCTTCTTCTGGGACCACTATAATTTGAATGTTGGTGCATTTAATGTTGTCCCAGTTGTCTCTGAGGTTGTTCTTGATTCTTCTCATTCTTTTTCCTTTATTCTTCTCTGCAGTAGTTATTTCCACTATTTTATCTTCCAGATCACTTATCAGTTCTTCTGCCTCAGTTATTCTGGTAATGATTCCTTCCACAGAATTTTTAATTTCATTTATTATGTTGTTCATCATTGTTTGTTTGCCCTTTAGTTCTTCTAGGTCCTTGTTAAACGTTTCTTGTATTTTCTCCATTCTATTTCCAAGATTTTGGATCATCTTTACTATCATTACTCTGAATTCCTTTTCATGTAGACTGCCTATTTCCTCTTTGTTTGGTCTGGTGGGTTTTTACCTTTCTCCTTCATCTGTTGTGTGTTTCTCTGTCTTCTCATTTTGTTTAACTTACTGTGTTTGGGGTCTCCTTTTCACAGGCTGCAGGTTCGTAGTTCCCATTGTTTTTGGTGTCTGCCCCCAGTGGGTAAGGTTGGTTCAGTGGGCTGTGTGGGCTTCCTGGTGGAGGGGACTGGTGCCTGTGTTCTGGTGGGTGAGGCTGGATCTTGTCTTTCTGGTGGTCAAGACTGCGTCCGGTGGTGTGTTTTGGGGTGTCTGTGGCATTATTATGATTTTAGACAAGCTCTCTGCTAATGGGTGGGGTTGTGTTCCTGTCTTGCTAGTTGTTTGGCATAGGGTGTCCAGCACTGTAGTTTGCTGGTCGCTGAGTGGAGCTGGGGTTACCGTTGAGATAGAGATCTCTTGGAGACCTTATGCTATTTGATATTACGTGGAGCCAGGAGGTATCTGGTGGACCAATGTTCTGAACTCAGCTCTCCCACCACAGAGGCACAGGCCTGACAACCGGTCAGAGCACGAAGACCCTGTCAGCCACACAGCTCAGAAGAAAAGGGGGAAAAAGAGAAGAAAAAACTAAATAAAATAAAATAAAGTTATTAAAATAAAAATTTAAATAAAATTACTAAAAATTAAAAAGTAATAAAAAAGAGAAAGAAGGGAGCAACCAAACGAAGAAAGAAATCCACCAATGATAACAAGCACTAAAAGCTATACTAAAAAAAATAAAAGTACAGACAGAACCCTAGGACAAATGTTTATAGCAAAGCTATACAGAAAAACTCACACAAAGAAGCATACACACTCAAAAAAAGAGAAAAAGGAAAAAAATATATATATATGTATAAAAAAGAGGAAGAGAACCAAATCAATAAACAAATCTACCAATGATAATAAGCTCTAAATACTAAACTAAGATAAACATAAAACCAGAAACAAATTAGATGCAGAAAGCAAACCCCAAGTCTACAGTTGCTCCCAAAGTCCACTGCCTCAATTTTGGGATGATTCGTTGTCTATTCAGGTATTCCAGAGATGCAGGGTACATCAAGTTGATGGTGGAGATTTAATTCACTGCTCCTGAGGCTGCTGGGAGAAATTTCCCTTTCTCTTCTTTGTTCGCACAGCTCCTGGGGTTCAGCTTTGCATTTGGCCCTGCCTCTGCATGTAGGTCACCTGAGGGCATCTGTTCTTCGCTCAGACAGGACGGGGTTAAAGTAGCAGCTGATTAGGGGGCTCTGGCTCACTCAGGCTGGGGGGCAGGGGTACAGAATGCCGGGCGAGCCTGCAGCTGGCCAGTGTGACATTGCAACAGCCTGAGGTGCTGTGTGTTTTTCCGGGGAAGTTGTCCTTGGATCACGGGACCCTGGCAGTGGCAGGCTGCACAGGTTCCTGGGAGGGGTGGTGTGGCTAGTGACCTGTGCTTGCACACAGGCTTCTTGGTGGCAACAGCAGCAGCCTTAGCACTTCATGGACGTCTCTGCTGTCCGCCTTGATAGCCGTGGCTCACGCCTGTCTCTGGAGCTCGTTTAGGCGGTGCTCTGAATCCCCTCTGCTTGCACACTCCGAAACAATGGTCTCTTGCCTCTTCGGCAGGTCCAGACTTTTTCCTGGACTCCCTCCCGGCTAGCTGTGGCACACTAGGCCCCTCAGGCTGTGTTCACGCAGCCAACCCCAGTCCTCTCCCTGGGATCTGACCTCTGAAGCCCGAACCTCAGCTCCCAGCCCCCACCCGCCCCGGCGGGTGAGCAGAGAAGCCTCTCGGGCTGGTGAGTGCTGGTCGGCACCAATCCTCTATGCGGGGATCTCTATGCTTTGCCCTCTGCACCCCTATTGCTGTGCTCTCCTCTGTGGCTCTGAAGCTTCCCCTCCGCCCCCCGCCCCACCATCTCCACCAGTGAAGGGGCTTCCTAGTGTGTAGAAATCTTTCCTCCTTCACAGCTTCCTCCCCAAGGTGCCGGTCCCATCCTATTCTTTTGTCTCTGTTGTTTCTTTTTTATTTTGCCCTACCCAGGTGTGTGTGGAGTTTCTTGCCTTTTGGGAAGTCTGAGGTCTTCTGTCAGTGTTCAGTAGGTGTTCTGTAGGATCTGTTCCACATGTAGATGTATTTCTGATGTATTTGTGGGGAGGAAGATGATCTCCACATCTCATTCCTCCACCATCTTGAAGGTCTCCTCCCAGAAAAAGATTTTTTAAATAAACAAAACTGTGCAGACACTGTCTTGATTACATACTCAAAAGACTGATTAAGGGAAATACAACTCTAAAGTTAAATCACAGATTTTATGTGGTTAAAAAAAAATCAGCTTGGCAACACCAAACATCTTTCAGAGTCTTCTGGGATTTTTAAACTTTCTCTTGAGAGGTCTAGGTTTTTAAAATTATTTTAAACATTCTGATTATTAATTAAAATGGGCATTTATATCAGTGATATCAGTTTTGGTATATATTTAGTGCTGACATACTCTTTCCATGAGAGAGTTTTTATTTCAAAAATATGGATTAAAAATGACATAATCATAAATCTTAAAACACTTCATTTATGTTTAAGAAGAAATAACTTCCCAATGATTTGCTTCACAAAAAATAAGACAAAACAGTAAACTAAACAAAAAAAAAGCAATAACAGTTCCACTGGGAAACAAAAATGACTTTCTTTTCTAAGTACTAAGACAATATCTATACGATATCAAATACACTAATGTGACAGATGTCATAATGAGGATAGAAGGCCTGTTTTTCTTCTTTCAAAATCCTGGTGAAGTCACCAGTGAAAGGAAGTTGCAAGGATAAAAATGAGTAACTCATCTCTTTATCTCCTTTTCATTTTCTTTCAAAATATTTTTATTGTGTAGTATTAGGCCTAAGTGGACTTAAGAGATTTATAAAGTATAATGATAAAACAAACACCATGACTCTGATTCCTGATTTCATGTGCACAGAGAAACACTGTTAATGCTATTTGTGGAATTCTTTTCTCTTTCCTTTTATTTATTTTATTTATTTATGATGTTTTAGGATTGGGGGCAGATAACTGGTTTTCTGAAATAAGAATCTTTTCTTCTTGAGTAACTGATCCAACAAGTAATACCTCAAAGGTAGTGAGCTACATGTTGTGAGGTACAAGCAGATAGGATGGGGCAAGTGTTAGAAAACTAATTTGCCAGATTATTTCAAATTTCTTAGTGGCCCAAGGTTGAGATTACTAATTGCTATGGCAAATTTCATTGTCTTTTCCTATTGGTTTACCCTGCAAAGCATGCTCAGAATCAAATTTCTTTAGTTCATAAATATTAAAATTAATTATTTCCATATGTGAGGCACTGTTTTGGGTGGTCAGTATATAAATAATATACTGTAATAAATGAGAGAGACAAAGCCCCTGTCCTGACAGTGCTTACATTCAAGTAGGGAAAAGCAATTGGATAAAGTACTGAAGAGATAGACAATATTTAAAAGAAAATAATGGAATGATGTGTTTTTATATTGGCAGAGTTTATATAGTAAAATATCCAACAAGACATTATATTAGTAATTTCCCCTTCTACCTCTTGCTCTGTTTTTCTTCAAACATAGTATGTTTTTCATATTTATTCATAAAGAAAAAATTAAATATACCTTTTAGACAAAATAGCACTTTCTCTTATAGACAAATTATACAATGTGTAAATAACCTCAGAATTCTGAGGAGTTTTGTTACAGGTAAACTGAGTTTGAATATCAGCAGTCCTTTTACACCGATTCTCAGAAAAGTTGGTAAGGTTGTCTAAGTGGAATATTTTAAATGACTTGTAAAGACTGTCGAGGAAAATAAAGAGCCTTGTTTACTCATGGATGCTGATGAATCAATTTACCCCTGAGGCAATGATATTAATATGTCACCTCTATAGATCGTCCTAGGTGATTTGGCGTATATAAAAAGCGGGATACCCTTTCCTTATTGATTAGACTAAGCTATGTTAAAATAAGCCTCTCTAATCAATTTTTTAATCCAGCAAAAAATAATGGAAAATATACTAAAACATTTTCTCTGTTTTAAAAAATATCAAGGGGAAAGTTAGTCCTCATCAACTGCTTTTCTTTAGCGTAGTTTCCATGCCTGGTGAACAATGGAATAGTTAGGCCATCTGCTGGTAAGTGGCAAGTAGGCAACGTTTTTCATCCAAACTCAACTAAAGGCACCTCGGTGGTATTTCAGGGACTTAAGGAGTTAATTAACAGAGGTCTTGTTTTGTTTTGTTTTGTTTTTCCCTTACCCACATTAATTGGTAATCTTTCACTTTAAATATTTCCAGTCACAGTAATTTAACATCATAACTGTAAACCCTTCTAATTGAGGGGCAGCTACAACAGGAATATGCGACTCTAGTGCTTGCACCATTTATGTATTCAACTAATATTTATTGAAGGTCTGTTATGGAGAAGGCAGCATTTTAAACATACAGCAATATACACGACAACTTCTTTACCCTCACAGAACAAATATTCTAGATGGGCAGGTGTTGCATTAACTAGTAAAATAATTAAAAAATATTATTTTCTTAAAGAATGAGTAAACCAAGCTAGAGTGTTTCTTAGTTTATAGTAGATGCTGCAGTGTTTCAATCTGGTTTCTAGAGAGAAAGACAAGGATTCTTGAATCATTTTTCTGGAAAATACTAACTTATTCTGTCAGCTGATGTCAACCAAATTGAATAAATGGTGCTAAAATTCACTTCTGACGATTCCTGGCCCTTGTAAATTTGACTGACTCTAATTTCAGTGATCTTCCCAAATTGTAGCAACCCATGGAAATGATATATCCCTGTAACTAGGGATTTTAAGCAGACTTTCCTTGAAGCAGTAGAGACTAACTCTCCGTTCAATGTGAAGGGCAGAACAAGACATTCCAGCACTGAGGATATCTGCATTAGGTCATCCCGAATATAATTCATCGCTGTTACTGCTAAAGCTTCTGCTAACACAACAGAACCTGTTCTCCAGGTAAATTGAGGACTTCAGTTTTCTGGGGACTTCAATTTGGCACCATTCCCAGGATCATACTCTTTCTCTCTCATACACACACACACACACACACACACACACACACACACTCTCACACAACCAGCCTTATAGGTTCATTTCTAGTTCATAGGATCCTGCAGCAGGAACAAGTTATCTAATTAATACCCAAATTGCCTAATTAATACTCAAATCATCCAGTTAATATCAATTCTAAAACCATCTTATTTTGTTGCTGTCAACATCTTTCTTCACGGGATTCTTTACACTCTAGCCCCTATTCCCATTTTTCTCTATAGATTTCATTCACAAACATTTCACGTTTCATCCATATAAGTTCATAAATCTCTTCATTCATTTAAATGGCATTAAACTCACTGCAAATCTTTACTGTTTGATTGCAATGGGCTTGACTCTCTTTGGGTTTCTGTAGCCACTACAATATGCCCACTGAGAGGAGACAAGAAGGAGGTAGGGTCCCCCAGGAGAATTTGTCCCTCTAGTGATATTTACATATTTAAAGGAGAAATATTTTATAAGAGGAGCCAACTTCAAATATGTCCTGGACTGCACCTGAAATTAAGAAGTTAAACCTATGGGGTTTCTTCTGTTTTTGTTTTTGTTTTCCAGTGAATGAGGTACTGAGGCAGAAAAGATAACAGCCACCAGAGTTATCCTCCTAAAACAGAAATACAGGACTTCCAATGTCCCTGCATTGCCTGTAAGAATGCAGGCAACCTTTGGCTGCAGTCTGCATGCATCAAGCCTCTCCTCCTAACTAGTCCCTGGCATGGGAATAGGTAGAGGACGTCTTCAAAGCAAATATCTTGGACTCAAAAAGAAACCTTTGAAAAGAAAATCTTACTCCAAGGCAAGACCATCTGGCCACAGTGGTGGAGAGTGGGGAATGGTGGAGGAACGGCCTCATGGGAAGAATGCAGCTGCATTTCAAAACAACTAGGGCAGAGTCTCTGGACAGTGATGCAAAAATGCATCCAGTTTTGTGGGGTATCGTGTGTAGGACCAGGAGTGCTTGCGTTGCTGGAACTAGTGACAATGCTGCTGCTCTGCGTTGCCAGTTGAAGAGTTGCCATGGTTAGAATGTGGCTTTTATTGACTTTGAGGGTACTGGTCAATCTGAACTATGAGAAGAGCAGCCTGATTGGTTGAGAGCAATTGCCTATATCTTACATATTTCCCAACGCTTTACACTCTTCTTGACATACATATGTTCTGCCATTAAATCACTGTATGACTTTGGGTAAAACATTTCACCTCTGTGAGCCTCATTTTTTCTGTTAGATAGAGATGATGACAATGCCTGTGTCAGAGTAGTTCTGAGAATAAGGTGAAGTAATGTATATGAATACATTTTGTGGTTCTTAAAGCATTACACAGATGTAAAGTATCAACGGTTGGAAAGCTGTTTTGTACTACTAATTCACATATGTATCCACACATCAACATTTTAGTGACTAAAACAGAATACTAATTATTGTATTGATATTCTTCTAATCAACAAAATAAATAACATCACTTGTAAGGATATATATATATATGCATATAAACACACACACACACACACTGCCCCCCCAGGACTCAAAGTTATTTTCAGTTTGAATTGAAAAAGAAATGTAGCTCATAAATATTTTGATGTTTTTTGCCTTGCCCACTTGTACAAAAGTTGACTACCACTCATCTATAAAAATAGGTCCAAAGCTATTAGTGGGATACAAGATAACTGCAAGTTAACCTACTTCTCTGTTTCATCTTGCTAGATTACCCTCCCCTTATCTTACTACGTCCTCATCAAATACAGACCTCTAAATTTTATCTAGTCTGTGTTCTCTTACTCTTCCGTGCCTTTGAAAATGTCAATCCCTACTTTGAATTTCTTGTCCACTTTTGTTTATCTCTTTAATAAAAAAAATTCTTCTCCTTCAAGATGCAATTCATGTCACTTTCTCTGTGAAATTACCCCAGTTCTCAATCAGTAGTGGAATGTCCCCTTCTTTGTAGCCCTTCATACCCATATTAAATATTAAGTGTTATTTTATAAATGCTTATAAGTATTTAATATAAACCTTCTCATTTAAATAAAACTCTTAAAGAGTAGGAATATTTTTATGTACGTCCTTGTATCCCTGTACATAGCCTAGTGCTTAGCATTATTACTATTACTATTTCTACTATAGTAATTTTTAACTAAATATACATTAAAAAGAAATGTTCTAGGGACTTCCCTGGTGGTACAGTGGTTAAGAATCCGCCTGCCAATACAGGGGACACAGGTTCGAGCCCTGGTCCAGGAAGACCCCACATGCTGCAGAGCAGCTAAGCCTGTGCGCCACAACTACTGAGCCTGCACTCTAGAGCCCGTGAGCCACAGCTACTGAGCCCGCATGCCACAACTACTGAAGGCCCCATGCCTAGAGCCCATGCTCTGCAACAAGAGAAGCCACCACAATGAGAAGCCCGCGCACCGCAACGAAGAGTAGCCCCCACTCGCCGCAACTAGAGAAAGCCCGCGCACAGCAACGAAGACTGAACACAGCCAAAAATAAATAAATAAATTTAAATAAATAAATTTAAATAAATACATAAATAAAATAAAAAGAAATGTTCTAGTAACTCACTCAAAGTTTGAATATGAGCCTCAATTTTATTTTTTCTCTCTTTTTTGTTCAATTGTGGGAATAAAAAGACAAGAAAAGACCTTGAAGGAAGATTCATATGGCTGCCAGGTACATAGTCTTTCCAAAAGTACTCTTGTGAAGGCAGAGTACTTAGTCCTTCCCAGTATACAGAGAGGAATGACTGAGGCCAAAGGGACAGAGAGAGTGAAGAGTCCTCATGGTTGGGGGGGTGACATTGGCCTGTGGTTCTCAGTTGATCTAAATGGGATGGACAACAAGGTTAGTGAGGGTCCATGAAGCTCTGACATAGTGACTGTGTTTCCAAAGTGGAGTCCATTAAGAGACAAGGATAATTCAAGCGAGTGGCCAGCTAGTGGACAGTTTTGATAAGCAAACACTGTCCACAGCCCTAGAATGCAGCACAGAAGGCTAAGACAAAGTTTAGTTCTGCACATAGTATCAGACAAATTCTTGCAATGCAATGAGAGCAGAATATACCGATACCAGATTGTGCAAGCAGGGGAGGGATGCAATGAAGCAATATCCAAAATTGCAAAAGCAAAATCAGTATTTTAGAACAAAATAAAATATTTTAGTCAGAATATGTAACACATTTGAATCTGGACTTGAAAAAATATTCTTACAGTAGATTTCCCTTAGAAGCATTAGTGTCACAAAGAAAAAAAAAGATAATGATCTAAGCTAAGAAAGTTTCTAAATATCCATGACTAGAATGTTTTACCAAATCTGGGTGGAAAGATATGTGTAATTAGATAGTTCTTAACTTGGTAGGCACGTGAGTTACACTGAGTGCTAGTTGTACTATAAAAATAGGTAAGGAGTTTGGTAAAATTATATGTCATTTTCTCATAAAGTGTACAGTTTTTTAAAAAATGGCTTTCAAACCAAATAACCCAATTTGCATTTTATCAAAAAAGAAACACTCAATACAGGAGAGGTTGAAAAATTACAACCTTAAATATGACTTTTATGACTACTCAGAAATTACCTTTGATTCTAAGAGACGGTTACACAGCAGTTAGTACATACAGGACACCAAACCTGTGGAATTTGCTGCGTTTAATACACTTGGGCTGCAAAAGCGTGGTGACTACAGCACTGGCATTGGAACTTTGTACTTTAAGCAGGACTCAACTTAAAAACATATAATATAGCATATTATCCCAAATGGTCCTAAATCAGGTTCTCCAGAGGCAGAGCCTGAGACAGGGACTCAGGTACAGGTAATTTACTGAACACACGCTCAGGAGGATAAATACACTGAAGGATTGTATAGGACAGAGAGAGGGAAAGGGCCGAGCAAGGATATGTCTCACTTATAGTCTAGACTTGGCCTGATCCACTGGGGAGAGCAGGAGTCCTGGAGGACATACTAAAGTTTGCTCAGCTGAATTGCTATGCCTTGCGGGGAAGGGGCTGGACATTTCTATCCATTGTGTTCCACATATTTCAGACACTGGTCCTATGGGAGGAGGGATGTGTTTGGAATTTCTCAAGCATACCCAGGCCAAGGACATTTCTCTGGAGATAGAAGCCCTCTGAAGCACATTCGCAGCACCTGTGGGATGAGTGCTGTGAGGGCCCATTGAAAAGAATCTGGGCTGAGCACCCCAAGCAACTACTACCAAAATCCAATGTACGTATACCGGATTTAAAATGCGAACATAAATTTGCTTTTAATGTATTCACTCAATAAATATACACATATAAATAAACACAAAGAATTTAGGGCCAAACATTCATATATTAATTAACTGCAAACATTCTTTAAGCAGATGAAACTTTACAAACCATCTTATTTCCATTTTTGTTGATGCAAGAAGTTCTAACTTAAATTATTGGAAAAAGTATTTTCCCAAGTTTAATGATTTGTGATTTTCTTTTTTTAGCTTTATTCCATTCTATTAGATATGTTTTTATTTTACGGAACATCAAAATTCATATTCTGGAAGTAGGCAGGGTATAAATTATAAATAAGGTATCACAAGATAGAATGAGGCCAGCTGAAGCCTCATAACTTTTATTCTTTGATATCTGAAAACACTAGATACCTACACTGGAAACTAAATATTCTAAACATCCTTCCACACTTTCCTGAGCCAATGCTTACTTATTTTTCAGACTTCATAGTTGGGTATATTCAGGTAACCCACATAGCTTTGCAAAAGCAAAGTGAAATGCTACCTATAATGGTGAGAAAGTTAAGATATATTTATTTTAGATTAGTTTCTGATTTCAGTTTAAGGAACAGTCTGGGAAAATAGCCACCTGTCACTGGAGACACATGATTCATATACTCATTTAAATGAACAAAGAAACAAAAACAAAAAACAACAACAACTATATATATATATATATATATATATATATAATCTTTGTGTTTTCACTATAGTAACAGCTCTATAATATATACAGAAGTTACAAAAATTATAAGGATATATTAACTACCCTGAAAAGAACTCACCATCCAGCAGTGTCATATACTCAACTAGCCACAATTATATAACATGAAAACTACAAGAGAGGACTGTTAACAAAAGACACAAGTGCAAGAAGTTTGGGGAATAATATATTCTTCTGGGGAAATCCAGTGTTAAGAAGTTTTCATAGATGTCATCATTTGCACTAAAGCATTAAAGTATGAGTTAAGGAAGGAAAGGCATAATAAGTAGAATGAGTGAAAAGGGTGCAGTCATCAGAAGATCTCTTTGGATAATTTCATATGTGAATGATAGGGATGACCCAAAAAGGTTGAAACATCAAGTTTCTGAAAGTACAGGGGCCAAAGCATTTTCTAACATATAAATACCAGAAACAAACAGTTTTCTTTTCTCAAAGTGCTATCATCAAAATGAATTAGCTTTGACTATTTTCAGACCTTGAATCGCCTTTTACACAGTTTAAAATTCTAGAAGTTGTATATGATTGGCCTAGGTTGTGTCAGGTACTCACTCTTTCACCAGAGGAAATATGCCAGTCCTTGATGAAAAGTTTTATTGAGACTACATCCGATGGAGAATGGAAAGATGTCCAAAGAAAATTGGATGTGCTGTATCTAGAAAAAGATGTCATTGATAATTAGGATAGAAGACACAAACATCCAGTTCCCTGTTAGAAGAAGTCAAGTTAGTGCAAATGCTCTCTTGCCCTATATCATTCCCTTGTCACATAGCTTAGGAATGTGAACAAATGCTGAGATACATAACTTGAGTATTTCATCTTTATTGTCTATACTTCCTCACCCTGAAACATACTAATAGAAAATGTGTTAATTTCTACAGTAGGAGAGAGTCAGGAAAGGGTAAGAGCTACAGAAGTGTCCCTCGATGATTGAGACCTAGAATGGTTCTCTTCCATTGGTTCCTTGATGCATTGCTAGCAGAAAGGAAAGGAAACACATGACCCAGGTTATGAAAAACTGTATAGATACATGCCGAACATTGATTGCACTTTTTAATTTTCCTGTCAGATTAATTTTTCGTCAGTGGTCCAGGGAAATATGTGATGATTGAACCACAATTTTGCCAAGTTCTTTGTTTCTCTCTTCTTCTTCCTACCTTGAAATAAACTTCTGCCACCAGTTTTACTGTCTCCTGATGCCTGGTACAATGTTTTATCATTTAGTGCGTTGGATTTGGAATGGTGCTATGGAAAGGACCTGTAATGCAGCACTATATCTGCATGTCTCTTGCTCTAATGCACATTCACAATCCTAGGCCACAATGGCTAGATCACATTTCTGCTAGTATTCCCAGGGCTATGGACAATAAGCACTTAATAAACATTTTTAATAAATAATTGAAGTTATAGGCATATTGCATATTACTAGAGTTTGCTTCAGTATTCTTCCTTTGTCACACACAATGTCAAATGAAAAGACAAACTATTAAAAAGCAGCTCTAACTACATAGGATAGAAGATGATGGGAGAACTTAAGTATGTGATAAACTTAAGTGTAGCAGTCACCTATTTTATAAAAAACTGAGATAGCTCCAATATTAACAATAGGATAATTTTTAAAATTTATTTACTTATTTATTTAATTTTGGCTGCATTGGGTCTTCCTTGCTGCGTGCAGGCTTTCTCTACCTGTGGCAAGCAGGGGCTACTCTTCATTGCAGTGCATGGGCTTTTCATCGCGGTGGCTTATCTTGCTGTGGAGCACAGGCTCTAGGCACGCGGGCTTTAGTAGTTGTGGCATGTGGGCTCTAGAGTGCAGGCTCAGTAGTTGTGGCGCATGGGCTTAGTTGCTCCGTAGCATGTGAGATCTCCCTGGACCAGGGATTGAACCCGTGTCTCCTGCACTGGCAGGCAGATTCTTAACCACTGCACCACCAGGGAAGTCCTAACAAGATAAATTTTAAAAGAAACTGTTAAATACCCAAACAAGTTGTAACTATCAGATTTTCTCGTTATGTTAAGGCAAGTTGGTTCATGAAGTCTTAGAGGCAAGAATAGAAAACAGAGGAGCAATGATGAGTATTATTAATTTATTCATAGTTGCAAATAAAAGGGCATTGCAATCTTTACACAGTGGGTATTCTCTATATTCGAGGATCCAGTCATTTCAGATATTTATATCTCTTATCTGTTAGTTTCCCTAAAATATGCATTACACCACCCACGATATTGCTTTAGAATATCCCAAAGAGAGAAAGGCCATAGGTGTTCCCATCATTTATTTTAAAGAAATCTTTCAAAAAGGAGGAGATGATCCAAATTGTATGCAACATTACTTGCTAACAAGGTGGGAATCAATTGACTTGAACTTCATATTCTGAGTCATTTTTTCTCTATTTTCATAATAATATAAATATTTATTTTAAAAATCATTAGTTTAGCTGTTATTGAATATGTATTGAATTCTAATGATTCTAGACATTGGAGGGATCGTGGTGGTGAAGAAGACATAGTTACT
Source organism: Globicephala melas (assembly GCF_963455315.2). NCBI lineage: Eukaryota > Metazoa > Chordata > Mammalia > Artiodactyla > Delphinidae > Globicephala > Globicephala melas. The sequence continues at coordinate 35,203,287 of NC_083318.1, forward strand.
ACTTTCAAGATGCTCAAAATATAGAAAGTTAAATTCACAAACACTCTAATATAAGGCAATGGACAACACAGAGATCAAATATGGAAATTAATAGGCCACACGGTTCCAAAAGGATTAGTGTTGGAGTACAGCTCATTTTAAAATTTCATGTCAGGTCCACCATACACTCAATGGTAAAGAGCCTTTTAGTGGACATCTGTGGGTATGAACTGCCTGACATCCTTTTCTGCTATTTATGGTGACAGCACTATGGTTTTCCATTTGGATCCTACCTTACCCCACTCTCAGTCCATGTGCTTCTTATAGGGCTGGGTCATGCATTACAGAATGATTGGTGCAAGGAGAGTCATGCTACAAACCAGAGACAAGGAGATCCAATTCCACATATCGTGTGTGGAAATACTGGGAAGAAAAAAAATCTTTCTTCTCACTGAAAGTACAAGCTGTATGATGACAGAAATCTGGAACTTCTGGGAGTCGCGAGTTAGAGCCTTGGAATATTTGCCACAAAGAAAGGAGCAGAGTTGAGAGATAGAGAGCAGGTCCTAATTATATCACTTGAGCTGCTGGTTTTATTTATTTATTTTTAACCTCTTTATTGGAGTATAATTGCGTTACAGTGGTGGGTTAGTTTCTGCTTTATAACAAATTGAATCAGTTATACATATACATATGTTCCCATATCTCTTCCCTCTTGCGTCTCCCTCCCTCCCACCCTCCCTATCCCACCCCTCTAGGTGGTCACAAAGCACCGAGCTGATCTCCCTGTGCTATGCGGCTACTTCCCACTAGCTATCTATTTTACGTTTTAGTTTACGTTTTAGTGTATATATGTCCATGCCACTCTCTCACTTCATCCCAGCTTACCCTTCCCCTCACCATATCCTCAAGCCCATTCTCTAGTAGGTCTGCATCTTTATTCCTGTCTTGCCCCTAGGTTTTTTTTTTTTCTTTCTTAGATTCCATATATATATATGTTAGCATACGGTATTTGTTTTTCTCTTTCTGACTTACTTCACTCTGTATGACAGACTCTAGGTCCACCCACCTCACTACAAATAACTCAATTTTGTTTCTTTTTATGGCTAAGTAATATTCCATTGTATATACGTGCCACATCTTCTTTATCCATTCATCTGTCGATGGACACTTAGGTTGCTTCCATGTCCTGGCTATTGTAAATAGAGTTGCAATGAACTTTGTGGTACATGACTCATTTGGAATTATCGTTTTCTCAGGGTATATGCCCAGTAGTGGGATTGCTGGGTCATATGGTAGTTCTGGTTTTAGTCATTCTTAACTCTCCCAGTTAAGTAATCTAAGTATATCCCCTTTTGCTTCAGCCATTTTGAGTTGGGTTTCTGCCACTTGCACCCAAAAGATTTATGGCAAAGACAGGTCTTTTGAGTGGGTTTAAGGGGTAGTTTGAGAAGGAGAGGAAGAGGTATCTTTCAAGGCATAGAGAAAGAAAAGAGTGAAGTTACTTACTTTACCCTCAGCCCCTAAACAACACAGAATTTGAGTTCTAGAAACAATACTTTGACCAAAATATTTGGTGACATTCATGATACTATTTCCTAATCTCTTGGTTCAGAGTGCTGCCCACGTAGCAGCATTCAGTGTTCATGAGCACAGGAGTATGTGGACTACACCACAATTGAGTAATTACAGCTTCAATCTGGATACCACTTCTAATGCCACTCCTGGTGTTTAGGTTACTATGGGCCAACCTCTTGAATTTTCACTCCTTAACTTTGTAAATTCATAATATTGGAAACAGTGGGACCAATCAAAGGCACGACAGTGCAGGGAAGTCATGCTTTCTGCCTGCTCTTCAACAATTCTTTCATTGGTGTCCTTTTTCAGAAAATTTTTCTATTGATACTTTCATATGGTTCTAAAATTCATGTGAGTAAAATTCATGCTATGCTTATGAAGACAATTTTTAAAATAGAGCTTAAGAGTAATGATTAAATTTTCTCTGTGTGATTACTAAGAAAAATGTGTCGTTATAAATTTCAATTAAGCCCTGTATTCTGCTGTATCCTGCCCTGAAGTCAAATGCAAACTTCCTATTGAAATCAATTACTAATCCACATATACTAAAACTATTAGAATTATTACATGTTTTACTACTTTTAATATATGGTTTTCTTCCTAGCTATATTTCAAATTTTGCCTAGAATATTTTAACTTTAACTTTTATAAACTCTGATATAAACATCTGAAAAATTTGTTTTAAATTTATATTATATATAACAATATTTCTTGATGCTCAGAAACAGAAGTTATTTTGTCAAAATATCACTTCTGAAGTAAAAGTATTTTGAATTGTCTTATTGTAATGTAATTTATTTTGACAGTTATTTATTGAATGCCTACTATAGCCCATCATTGATCTAGATTCTGGGCATACAGCAGAGGACTAGTCCCATGGGACCTCTGTCCTCTTGTACAGGAGACAGAATAAATAAACAATCAGATAAATACACAAGATAACTTCAGTACAGTTAGGGAATTAAAACAGGGTGCTCTGATAGAAAATCAAGTGAAGGTGCATTTCTGAGGAGGTGACATTTGATCTGAGACCTGAATCTGTGTTATGCAATGCTATGGGCTGAATTGTATCCCCCAAAATTCATATGTTGAAGTCCTAACCTCATTACCTCAGAATGTGACTCTATTTGGAGACAAGGTCTTTAAAGAGGTAATTAGGGTTAAATGAAATCATTAGGGTGGCCTAATCCAATATGGCTGGTGTCCTTATAAGAAGAGGAGATGAGGACACAGACATGTACAGAGAAAAGACGATGTGAGGACACAGCAAGAAAGCAGCCATCTACAAGCCAAGCAGAGAGGCTTCCAAAGAAACAACCATGCAGACACCTTGATCTCAGACATCTAGCCTCCAGAACTGTGAAAAAATAGATTTCTATTGGTTAAACCAGCCAGTCTGTGGTATTCTATTAAAGCAGCTCTAGCAAATTAGCACATTCTACTATGAAGGCATTGAATATCTTGGGAGTAGGAAAATCTCCCATTACAACCCGCAATCCTAAATATCTGCCTACCCTCAATTTCCAATTGTAATCAAGTATAAGAAGAGTAGAAAATACACAGTTATTCACAAACTTTCCTTGGATCCAATGCCCTCAAGTTCCAAATCTTTTATTGGAGCTTGTAGTAAGTAAGAAGGGGACCAAAGTCGACTTGTATCTCTTTTCAGAGTCATACCCACACTTTGGGGGAGATACTAATGAGTGAAGAGGTAAATAAAAATCAGAAAGCATGTAGTAAAAGAAAACACAAAGGTCAAGATATATTTCCTAAATATTTGAAAAATTTATAAACATATCAAACTACAATGTAACATTAATTATTGATACTAAATTTTATCTTTATGTCATGTTTGAAGTTTTAAGTCAACAGAGGTGTTAAGGTAAATGTTGTTGATATGGGGAGAATTAAGAAATATATCTTCAATGAGAAAGAAAGAAACCTTCCCTTTTTGCATTCCTGACACATGTATAGAGCTGTGCTTGAGAACACAAGATACACTTTGCTTTTCTTCTAATACAGTCATGTATTTGTTTTAATTAGTTAGAACTTTTGGATTGCAAGTGACAGAATCCTAAATTGATTTAATTTAAGCAAATCAGTTGATGAGTTATTGACTGAAATAATCATGAAGAACAGAGAGGGAAGTGACCTTCCAAAATGAGAACCAGAGACTCAACTGCCATATAGCCTCTGTCCACCCACACCTCATATCTGAATGTGGGCTACTACTGAGGAACAACTTTTTCATATGGCAAGGAACTTGACCATAGAAAGCATTTGGCCTTATCCATATGTCACCATAAGCAAAGAGAAAGAGGCTCTTCACCACCAGTTTTCATTATAAATGATGTAAGGAATGACTTATATTAGATTGGCTTGGTCATGTACCCATTCTTGAATCAGTCATAGATGGATGAGATACTATTGCCTTAGTCTTAATCATAGCTTTACCCTTGCAGTCAGGAGGAAAAATCTGTTACCAGAGGGAGAACTGGGAAGGGGAGGAGCAGACAAAACTATTAACTCCAGGAGGCTTCCCTGATGGCGCAGTGGTTGACAGTCCGCCTGCCAATGTGGGGGACGCGGGGTCATGCCCCGGTCTGGGAAGATCCCACATGCTGCGGAGCGGCTGGGCCCGTGAGCCATGGCCGCTGAGCCTGCGTGTCCAGAGCCTGTGCTCCACAGCGGGAGAGGCCACAACAGTGAGAGGCCCGCGTACCGCAAAAAAAAAAAAAAAAAAAATTAACTCCACACTTTCAGCAGATGTAAACTAGAGATGGACCATTCACTGCAGTCTTCAGCATACTTAAGACCCTTGTAAAGACCCAAAAGGGCAAGATTCTTATACAAAGTGGTGTGTTAATAATTGTTCTACAATAAATTTGTTGGTGTATCTTGAAAAATAAATAGAATAATTAATGCATAAAATAAAATCAGAGTTAAAGTTGAGTAAAACAGTTTTAACACAGAGTGATGCTGAGTTGAAGTTTAGAAACTCAAATTCTCCTATTTAACTATTTGAATGAAAAACCTTTTGAAGACTTTTATTATTATGTGGATTAAAAGAAAAAAAGAAGCATGATCTAAATTTTTAGACCTGTAAATTTAGAAATTTTGGCAGAAAGCCAAAAATTAAAATAAAATCTGACTGAATATATAAAAACTGCCCTTTTATTTTTTCTTGTACACTACTTTACAGATTATTACTTGAAGAGCCTTATTCCTTTAAATGATAACACAGGAAAAAGAAACATGACCAGTATTAAAGATTTGTTTGCAAAATACCTCTGAATTTTCCCCACACACATATCATCATGTTTTAAGCTTATAATCTCTCTGATAATTCTTTGACCTCAAATATCTATAAGGTGAGTGATATATAGGTTGCTAGAACAGTAAGTATGAAATGAATCTAAAGATCTCATCTTGTTATTCCCTAAGGTTTTCCAAACAAAGTCATGCGCTAAAATAATTATTGATTATGCAAACAACTATCTGTCATGGCTTATGATATAGAAGATTCAGGAAAAAGATGCAGAAAATACAATATTTAACCTGAATGTGATGATAATGTAGATGGCAAAGCATGGTAGATATGAAATAGAATCACTTCAGTAAAAGAGAACCTGAAGGTGATATTTTAATCAAAATTCTCTTATTTTACAAATGAAGGAACTGCAAATTTCTGTAAATGAAGACGCATAACATATAAGAAACCATATGTAGTCATGTAAAAGTATAATTATCTCAGAGTCATTTAGGAAGCCAAATTTAGTGAAAGATTAGAAATTAAAATTTCAAAATCCCAAATAAATGTTGAGGCCACTTACCTCACACCCACATTGATGCTGGGAGATTTTGAGCTTTGTTTTGCTTGCAGACCAAACACAAAGCTTTCTTTATGAAAAGTATAATATTCTTGAAGTACATAAGCATTTGTAAGGACAAGCAAAGAGCAAATCTAATGCACATAATTTAAGTAGTGAGGAAACTCAACATAAGTGAAAGATCATCGCGCAAACAAGTTAGTTGCAAGAGGTTCACATGTTTATTACAAATTCCCAAAATGCCAAATCCCTACTTCTGTAGATAAGAAAACAAAGAACAAGGAAAAAGGAGAGAAATCATTAGTGTTAGGGACATTACAATCATTTTTTTTTTTTTTTTTTTTTTTGCGTTAGGCGGGCCTCTCTGTTGCGGCCTCTCCCATTGCGGAGCACAGGCTCCGGACGCGCAGGCTCAGAGGCCATGGCTCACCGGCCTAGCCACTCCGCGGCATGTGGGATCTTCCTGGACCGGGGCACGAACCCATGTCCCCTGCATCGGCAGGCGGACTCTCAACCACTGTGCCACCAGGGTAGCGCTACGATCATTTTTAAAAATCACATTTCACCTGAATAAATCCTCTTAACATGGTTTTCTTTTCTCTTTTTCCCAAGTACTTCATACTAAAATCATTTGTTTCAATTTAACCCAAATGTATTTCTATGTGCTGAAATATTTTTAAAAAGGAAAAAGATATTATTGGAAAACAGGAACGGCCAAATAACTTGTAAATATAACCTTCACTTGTCTTGCTATAGCATTTGGCTCTGGAAGAATCAGTGTTTACTTTAAAATATCCTAGTGATGAATTCTTGAATTTCTGCATATCTCTTGAATCCCTATTCTAGACTGCATTTCTTTTTTCTTTTTTTTTTTTTGGTACGCGCGCCTCTCACTGTTGTGGCCTCTCCCGTTGCGGAGCACAGGCTCTGGACGCACAGGCTCAACGGCCATGGCTCACGGGCCCAGCCGCTCCGTGGCATGTGGGATCCTCCCGGACCGGGGCACGAACCTGCGTCCCCTGCATCGGCAGGCGGACTCTCAACCACTGCGCCACCAGGGAAGCCCTAGACTGCATTTCTTTTACTAACTTTCAGCCAAATATAGTAGTGCACTGACTGTCGATAGCTATCAATCAGAGAAGTCACACACCCAGCCGGCCTTTGACAAGGCACAAATCTGCGAGGCACTTCATGCTTGCCCCTCTTACAGTTTGATGACCCACAAGGCACTGAGGAAATATTTTTCTAGGTTACATAGATTCTTTCACTAAAGTCATTCATATTCTGTACACTCCAATCTTGCCTAAATTTTAGAGAGCCTTCACATAAATACAGTGAATCCAACAGTCATTTAAAAATATAAGTATTTTAATAATAAAAGCTGAAATGTAGTTCACCCTGACAATGTGACAGGCATTGTTTTAAGTGTTTAACATGCTTAACTCATTCACCAGGCAGCATGGTATGGTAATCAAGAACCTGACTTCTGAAGACAGAATGCTTGAGTTCAAATCACAAGTCTGCCACTTGCTACAAATGTGGCCTTGGATAAGTTACCTCGTTTATTAAATGGGATTAATAATAGCAATATTTACTCTATAGGGTTGTCATGAAGATTAAATGAGTTAATACTTGTAAATTTGACTACTCCTTGGGCTCTAGTAAATACTATATAAGCATGTTAAATAGAATTTCAATTTTAAGTAAGTTTAAGTTCTGGCATTTTACCCATCTTATAGATGAGGAAACTGAGATAAATATGTCAGGTAACTTGATCAAGGGTACATAGCTGGTAAGTGGTAAAGCCAACTTCTCTAAATGTGGTGTCCTATTTCATGTGTGTGTATGCACACACGTGCACACGCACATATGTGTGGTCTCAAAAGTGAGTGGAATAAAATAAATAATATTTTTAAATGGATGAGAATTTTCTAAATATTTTGAAAAATATCAAATTAGATTTCTAGTTAACTAGATGTCCACTAGACAGAAAGTTAAGCACACAAAAAAATCAACAAATATAGTTAAATTACTGAAAATCAAAGCTAGAAGAAATACTATTAAAAGAATATGAAGAAAAATGACATATATATATATAGGAGAACAATAATAACAATAACCACTGAGTTCTCATCAGAGACAATTTCAAATGAGATAAAAATAAGAAGATATATACATATATATATAAACTGTTAAAAGAAAAATGTCAATAAATAATTTTATATTCAGTGAAAATATCCTCCAAATAGGAAGACAAAATATATACATTTTCAGATAAAAAAGCTGAAAGAATGAATACCAGAAGATATGCCCTTCAAGAAATGTTAAAGGATGCTCTTCACACTAAACAAAAATGATACCATATGAAAACCAAAAGGAATAAAACAGGAATTTACCAAAGGAAAAATAAGCACTAAAAATGGAAATTTGTGGATTAATGTAAAGTTTTTCTCTTTTATTTTGTAATTTAAAATATGCAACTGACTATTTAAAGTAATATAATAATAATGCAATACTTTCATCAAAAGAAGATAAGGAGAAAAATGGAAGAAAAAATAAAAATAAGCAGAAAAAAGTCATGAAATGGTAGGTATAGAATCAATCATATCAAAACTGAAAGAGGGCTTCCCTGGTGGTGCAGTGGTTGAGAGTCCGCCTGCCGATGCAGGGAACACGAGTTCGTGCCCCGGTCCGGGAGGATCCCACATGCCGCGGAGCGGCTGGGCCCGGGAGCCATGGCCGCTGAGCTTGCACGTCCGGAGCCTGTGCTCCGCAACGGGAGAGGCCACAACAGTGAGAGGCCCGCGTACCGCAAATAAAAAAAAAAAAAAAAAACTGAAAGAACTGATCATTTCAAATTATAGACAGAGATTGCCCCACTTCTATAGAAAAGGAAGTCAAAACAATTTGCTATTTAGAAGACATAATTTACCTTTAAATTATGGCAAGTGATATACCGTGCAAACACTAATCTTAAAAAGCCGAAATGATTGTATTAATGGCAGATGAACTACATACTATAAGACAGAGTCTTACAGAATCATACAAAGGTAAGAGAACTTTCATAATGATAAAAAGGTCACCTAATCAAGAAGACATAACTTCCAAAATGTGTATGCAATTTTTATATGGCCAATAACCAACTGAAAATGAACCCAGGTGGATCTGGTGCACTTGGTGGATTTATGTCACAGTTGAGAAATCCTGAATTAATGAAACCTCGATCTTTCATAATGGGCAGCAAAGAAATCTGCCCAATCTTTGTCCAAAAGGGAGATGTTATTTTTATTATACTGAAAGGACAACAAACCCTGCCCTCTGCTCTATCTATAGGAATATCCTTGAAAATATAGGCACAGATGTCCAGAAATGTGAGAGACGAACCCATGGAGAGAATATCTCCCAAAAATAAGTATAAATGTAGAAACAGGTATGAATGCACTGACAATGCTGTCTCTCATATTTCACTGTATGTAAATACATAAATAGCCTACGTGACATTTTCATTATGAAATATGACAGGGTCATTTCCAAAATACTAGTTTTGCATCTTCATAAATTACCATGAGGAACTTTTATTGTAACAAGAAAATATAAAATATCTATAGCGACACCATTTTATATTTTCCTGGGCTTTCTGACTACTTGGGGAATAGCTGAGAAAACAGATCGCATTTAAAATAAATACTCCATGAGAACTCACTGAGCACAAAAAGCAACATTACTGCAGGTCCCCATGTAGATTGGTTTCCAGTATTAGACATGATAACTGGGATCACAGTAATGTAGAGATCCAAGTAAACTGCAATGGAGAATTGAGCCGATTTTCTCAAAGTTTTAGAAGGGAAAAATAGAGGTGTTGAAATAATGGGCATTTTGGTAAATGATTCATATTCATTATTTTAACAAACATTTATCACTTTGTGACAGACATGAATATAGGTGCTAGATACAGAATTGAGTTAGGCAGCCCTTGTTTTCATGAATTAAGTATTTTAGAAGAGATAGACAATATACAAATAAACTGATAATTTAGTTTGCTCTAGTGTAATCCTTGAGGATGACAGAGGGCACTTGGATAACAATTTTGATGCTGATCTTGATGCTTATCATGTACCACACCAGGGGCCCAGGAGGAGCACGGGGCAGACATAGGAGAGCTGCATACCACACCCGCTTCCGTTCACATGCTCTGCAGGGAGCAGACCACCAGCTGATCACTTTCCACCAGTGCTCTAGTTCTTGGCCTTTAGGGGCCACTTCTTCCTTTGAGGCTCTGGTGGAGGTGGGTGTCCTCCTCTGTAAGAACTGGTACATGATATGAAGACTAAATGCTCAATTCTTGTTGGTAAGGTTTGATATGGAATCACAGCTACAATGATATATATTTTGGTCAGCACTTGGTTGGTTTTAAATAAAGTACACACTATTTTATTCTCTATGCTGTATAAAATGTATAAAAATGAATAAGTGACCAGGTGGCATTTTTTTTTAATTATAATGATCATAGATGGAGAGACTTGAAATCTGAGAGAACGGCTACTGTGCGAAGATATGGGAAAACCTTACTGGTGAAAGTAATGGCACTCTGGACATCTGGACCTGGAATAACCTTAGAGTATTCAAGGAACAGCAAGAAGGCTGGAAAGGAGTGGAAAAGAATAGTAGAAAATAATGCCAGAGCATGGGGAGGGGGTAGGCTATGGTAAAGATCTCAGCTTATGGAAATAAATTCTTTTCTATCTGCCCAGAGAACCTTTTTCCTTTCTTCTAATAACAGAGCCCCTTTCCTATGGAGCTGATTTGTCTCCCCAGATTAAAGGCATAGGCACAAGACCCAGACCTGCACAAATAAGATTTAATCCCCTAGTCATTGCTTGAGGGTAGATGCATTATCTAAACCAGGCCAATCAGAGGCATTCTTGGGATTTCTCTTACGGAGTTTTTTGAGAAATTACTTCTTTTATTCCATCTGGAGAATAAAACAATCAGAGACATGTACACCTGTGACATGAAAAGAGAGGCTGGGCCCTGATGATAATCAAGACTTAGAATCCAGCCATGTTGTATATCAGAGAGCCAGAGAGTTGCATACACCTGCAAGTGCCACATATTAATTAAGTTGGTCTGATTTGAGTTTAGCAACTTACAGCTGAAAAAGTCTTGGCTAATATGCCCAGAAACACCCAGTCCCAACATCTTGTTTACTCTTGCCTTGCTATTTAAGCAGAATCATCAGAGAAGTCCTCAGAAAGTCCCCATTGGCCACAGTTGTTTACTCATCCAACATATAGTTCCAACATTGGAAGAGCAGCCTTTAATGCTTATGATCCTAAGCTGTTTGTTCTATAGCCTCCACAGAGTGCAGAGAGGAGTCGTCCTCTTCAGTGTAATGCATATCCATGTGAAATATATGCCAAAGTTGGCCCAGGCTTCTAAAATTGCAGTTCTCGAGAGACACATCTCTTTCAATTCACTTACATAAGACTTTTAAAGGATAAATCTGCCGCAATGATGGCTTCGTTAAAGCACATTCTGGTATCATCTGTCTCACTTTTGACTCTTAGTTGAGCTGTCAATCCATTATTCTTGCCTCATACAACTCTTATGGTAAATTGTACATCAGAATTTTTATTTCCCTTTTTTACCATATAACATTCTTATAATTATCCCAGTCAGTATCCTGATAAATGCTGATAGCTTAAATTATCACCAGTATGATATTGTCTTCTAAATTTATATCTCCACTCCAGTCTTCAATGCTAACATATGGGGCCAGATATCCAGCAACTCACTCAACTTTTTTACCTAGAAACCTTAAATTTAGTTCAGTACTCAACATGCACATAATCATAACATGCACCCTGTCATAATCTCCTTCCCTTGACATATGTCTCATTGATTTTACCTTTTAAATAACATTACTGTCCTAATCTTTGTAACCATCAACCTAGTCCTATTACAAATACCTTTTATCTGGATTTCTGTAGTATCACCATAACTGCCCTCCGTGAAATTACTCTGTCCCCTTCCAATTACTACTCCACGTTTCAATAAAAAATAATTTAAAATTCAGTCTAATCATTCCGACTCCATGCTTAAAATCTACTGATAAATAGAGGCTCATAGGTTTTCACATAAATATAAAAATCCTAAGCATGCTCCCTGAGGCCCTGCAGAGTCCATCTCTTGCCTTCCAGTCCATCCACATCTCAAATCGCTCTTCCCCCCATTAATTCCTTTGCACACATTCTTTCTACTGCCTATAATACAAAAACCTGCTTCAGTTTTGCAGCTGTAAATTATACCTAGTTGCTGTCCTTATTTCTTCTTCCTCTTCCAATATCTGTGCCCATCCCTTTCTAATACAAGCATTCATACTCAGAACTAGGTGAATATTTTTATTACTGTTTTTATTTTTCAGACTGAGATATGATAAGGAATGTGTTTCATAGATGGAGAAGGGAAGAATTTGAATTGAGGTTTGTTACCTTGTCTTGATGATAGATAATTTTTCTTAGTGACAGGAGGGTCTCAATAATTACACTTGCCTCTAATATGTTTACTGGGATGAGTAAGATATGGCACACAGGGACCCCCGCCTCAAAAAAAGTGTGTGAATAAGAAGTAGAAATCTTGACAATTACTGCCGTACACCACTAAATCTGTCCTGGGATACAGCTTTATTATAGTATCCTTAAAACTTCCTGGATCTGAGCCTATAAATCGTATCAGGAATCTTTCGAATTCCTTTACTAGATGGGTTAATAGTTTTAAAAATCTCTTCTAATACATAAGATACTTTAAGGGGAAATCTAATTGAACGTAAGGAAAAGTTGTCCTCAGGATTTACTGAGTGATACTAAGAAGCCTCTGGCTACTGCTATTAAAAAACCATGATTTTCCTGGAGTAACCTAGGAAAGAAGATGTCAGAATTGTATTATAGACATGGAAAGGGATTATCATAGTATCCTTTCTTTATTCCTTCAAAAGTAGCCTAATGTCTCTACATCTCTTTTGCACAGCTCACTTTTTCTACAGCTACTAGTTTAAACCTTAACTAGCCTCCATCCACATAATTCTATTACATGAAAAAGTGAGATTTAATACTTTAAATTCCATAGTCATTAGACTAGAAAAATTATCAACAGGAAAGCTGGTCCCTGCATCCATCTGTGGAGAAAATCTCAGTTAATGTTGCTGTGCACAGTGAAAGTCCAGAGGCAGACCACTAAAATTAACACAGGAATGATAACTCAAATCGATATTTTAGTTTCACTCAATCACTTCACAGATTAAAGCATAATTAATTCCATTGGGTGTGCTAAGGAGAATCCATCTCAGTTATGATGTTTTATATAATACTATCCTTATACACTTGTTCCTAAACAAAGCAACTTGGAAAATAGGCAGAAAACATCCTAATTTCCTGTTTGTTTCAAATGTGGATTATTTTCTCTATATATAGATATAACTGGAAATTTAGAAGACACGATGTGTGGGAAAATCTTCAAGAACAGAATAAGAATTCAAAATGCTTATGAACTGTATATGAGAAAGAAAGAGAAAAAGAGAAAGGAAAGAAGGAAAGAAAGAAAGGGGAGGGAGGAGGGAGAGAGAGAAGAAGGAGAGAGGAAGGGAGGAAAGAAGAGAGAAAAGAAAGAAAAGAGAGAGAGGAAGGCAGGGAGGGAGGCAGGGAAGAAAGAAAAAGAGAAAGATGCTTCCAGTTCACACCTATGATCTCTGTGATAATGATCCAGGTACGATCCCTGGTGATAGAAATTCTTTAACATCACATGTGTTACACACGTGACCTAACATGTTAGATCAGTTCTTGGTCACTGGTAAAGGAAGAGAAAAAATAAAATAAGAGAACACACATAAATTCTATTAGTGAGAAAATAAAGCTGAAATATTCTACACTATTTCTCTGAGCCATTAAACATTAAAAAAATATTCTCTGATTCCAGATGTAATAAAAATTTATCTTTAGACACTGATGATTTTTAAACATTAAAAATCATTTTAAATATTAAAGAACATTTAAACATTAAAAATGCTGAAATTAAAAAAACATATCCTTCTTAGTAGCTAGCTAGCTAGAAGGAGAAACAATAACCACTGATTTTTCTCCAAACATCCACTTATCATTCCCCATTCCTGGACCTAGAAGTAGTTTTTATAGCCTTGAAAAAAATGTCAGAACCATCTCTGTTGGAATTAAAGACTGGCTCATATGAAGGGGATTAGGAGAGCTGTGGGAAAAAGCAGGGCTGGAATGTGCTTCAAAAGCTGCAACTGTTACAGATGAGTCATGGCCGTGGGCTCCTCAAGCTGGGCAAGGCAAGTTTGGTGCAGGCAGGGCTCAGCCTTGAAGGGTTTACAAAATAAAAATCAATAAAATAAATCTGTTTCTGTAGACTAGACTCTATTTCAGGTTTAAAGAAAGAAAGAAAAAAAATGCTTTAATGTCTTTGTGTCAGCTTTGTTGAGAAAAAATAGAAAAATGTGTATTTTAAGTGATTATGGGTGATTTGCCTATGAAAAAAGGTAATAAGTATTTTCATGGCAAACACATTTATCGAGCTTTCTCTAAACAGCAAGACCTCAATTAGCAGCAGCCGCTAATGAAACAGCAGAAACCCTGATAAAAGTCAAGGTAGAACTTCCTTTACCTACAATATTTTTGCTTGGAATGAAATGGGACAGTTAGAATCTCTGTAGTAATTGGCCATTTGCTCCCCGCCTCTCCAACACATTCCAGGATTCCTTCCGGGAAAAGTAAGCAAAGGAATTAGTATCCCTACCAAGGCAGCTGTGATTCTCCCGCCATCGCCCTTTGCCCCCTCTGCTCCCCAACTCCCTGACAGTCCTCCGGTCACGTGTATTATGGGGATCGAAGGACAAAATGAAAATCACGGATCTGCCTCTGAGACTTATGATCTTCTAGTGCCATCTATCGCTGCTCTTATTTGATTTTCATAGCCAATTTTTTAAAAAGTCTAAGCAATTCAGGACGTTTTATCTTAAATGATTCATTAAAATATTGAAGGTTCATTCTCATTTCATATGCAGTGACTTTCAGCAATGCTTTTCTCCTAAATAAAATGAAGGAAACAAGACCCATTTACAATCTTGGTTTGTAGTGGAACTCAAACAAGGTAAATAATCCCAGTTCTGTTTCTGAAAATCCCTCCCTTTAGATCTGAGTTATCAAGGTGAATATCTCAATGCTTTAGTCTGAAAGAATCAATCAGTATTTAATGATTTCATCAGTATTGGCTCTACCCAGATATCTAAGAATACTGGTGAGGGAAAAATACCGAAATTGTAGTTTTTATTTTTCAATTAAAAATGGAATTTTTAACCTAGAATTGCCTAAAATTTGGTAGCAGATAAATCCCTCTCTTCCCTCTTGCCTGTATAGGTTCTGCTAGCACTAGTATTTTGTTTACATGAGCGACAAGAAAAGTAGAAATGGACAAAAATCTGATGCTCTTGACTGTTGTAGGTGATAATTCTGTTGGGCAGAATTAGTGCGACAATGTTTTCTATGCTGAATTGAAAGATAATTTTACTTGCATAGAAAGAGACACTACTGATTTAACAATCTAAATTCTAGGTTCCAAGAGCACAAGGTGGAAATTCCATTTGTTTTCTGGCTTGACCTGCTGATTAAACATTAAAATAAAGTGAGCCTCCCATGTGGAATGCATGTGTTCAAAAGATATCTGGCTGAAGTTGTAGTTCCTGACTCCTATTTGGCAATGTTTTGACAGCACATTCCGATCATGTCAAAACTGGCTGTGATTCTTGACTGTTGATCAACTCCAAAGGCTATTCTAAAAGTGACAAGAGAAGTAAAATGTTTCCTTATTTTTTAAAATATTATTCTCTCAGACTATATTTTTCTTTGTTTGCTCTTTGTTTGTGTTTTTCTCATTTTTCTTTAAGTGCCAATGGAGGAATGTGTGCTCAGGTATATCACGGACACAAACCGTTCAGAGCTAAATAGGTGAACAAATCAGTGGTCAAAAATAATTAAGTATTTTAGGCATCTGATCGGGGTGTATGTTTGTGTGTGACAGAGAGAGAGAAACAGACAGACAGAGAGACAGAGATGGAGAGAAGGCATGTTCTTAGTATCCTCCTATTATATCATTTATATATATATATATATATATATATATACATATCCTCCTCCTATATATAAAACTACCCTGAGTTGCTAAATTTAACAACCATCCCTTCTTTGCCATCCTTCATTCTTTTCTTTCCTTTCAAACTAGTTGAAAGAAAATATTAGATTCTTGCTCAGAATCCGATAATTGAAACACGTTTTACTAAGGCAAGGAATAAAAATATTAGAGACAACCTTTTATACTGTGCCTTAGAGAGAGATTAATAAGATTAAGAACAAGAAATGGAAATTGTTTAGAAGTAGTGGCCATCTCTTATGTTGCTGTGGCAAAAAATAAAACAGAGCAAAATGCACAAAATTTCATTAAATACGTCTGACTGCAAAAGGAAACTTATTAGAATATAAAGGGAAAATGAATCAGCTGGAGGTAACATGGTTTGAGCAATGGTTTTATTAGAAGGACCAGAAGAGGGCGCGCATCTCCTACAAATGACAGCAAACTTTAAACAAATGACAATTGATTGAATGTTTCATCAAAAAATGAAAACAAGGGACTCACTTCTAATGTGTCATAATAATAGATTTCTCTAGCATATTTTAACGACAAAGGATAAGCTGACAATATTTTATAACATCAAATAAAAACCAAAAAATGTACAATTAATTTGTATTACTTTAGTGGTAGCTGAAGATGTTAAGCTAATTTATTTTTTAAAAATAAATCACCAGCTTTTTCCATGATTTCATATTGAAATGAGGATATAGGAATGGTATGTTTTCCTTGCTTTTGTTTTTCTTATCTTATTAAGAATAAAAGAAAAGCCATGACTAATTTCCAAAGTTAACTAACCTCACTAAACAATTTGACTAAAGATAGTTTTTAGGACAGTCTCCAAGGAATTTTCTTTCTCTCTCTCTCTCAATCTCTCTGTCTTTCTTTAAATAATTAGATAGGTATACACATACATATGTGTATGTATAAATACATGGGTGTATATACATATAGGCGTGTGTAAGCTGCACACACATATAAGTATGCAAAATTATAAATCATTAATAAGACGGTGTGTTAGACTTACTAAAAGATAAAATTACTCTAATTTTTTAATAGGAAAACATTATTTCACACGCATTATCTTTTGGTCCTCATTATAATTCTTGTAACTAGAACTTTAATCACTCCTAATTTTACAAGTAAGGAATCTGAATACTAAATTAATTGTCATGATATAAGTTTATTCAAAACTTTGATACATGAAAGAAATGTAGTATAATAAATAGAAAAGAAACATGTCAGTTTTGAGCCCAATAGGAAACAGGTGGAGCCCCCAAATCAGAACAACTCCAAGAGGTTTATTTATAAAGGGGCTAATTACAAATGAGTGAATAATATGAATGGAAACCCATGGGGATAGTGCAGGAACCCAGCGAAACAAGAAATTGCTAAGAGGTTCCTGGAACAGAGGAGAAAGTCTGTAAGAACCTACTTTGAAGGATAGTGATAGCTCCACTAAAAGAAACAAGGGAATGGAATAAATATCCAGGCTCACTTGCCTGTCTCTCTCTAATCTCTTAAAGATTTACGACATCCCTAACTCAAGAACTGGGGTTTGTTTTTTTGTTTGTTTGTTCAGTTTGATTTTAGTTTTGGTTCTTTAAGAGACATCAGGCTTCCAGAGTTAAGAGCAAAAGAGGAAAAAGTAGACTTGAGAAACAAATAGATTTCCAGCACAACGGTATTTTTATCAGCTGCCTGTAGTGTGCCAGAAAAATTACTAGACACTCCCATTAAAGTTACTTTATTTAATCCTTAAAATAACCCTGCAAGGCTAATAATATTATTGCCTTTATTGCCTTTTTTGCAGAAGTGGAAACTGTGGCTTAAATACATTATTTTGTTCAGGGTCATATGTCTACTGAGTGGCAGAGGAGGCATTTTAAATTAGATCTGTTTTACATAAAAGCCCCCTTTTAAATTGTTACGAGTAAAGATTTGGAATTCGAATCCTTTGTATAAATTCTACATCAGTTACTGAATAACTCTGTGAACTTGAGCAAGTCACTTAACCTCTAAAATTCTTGTCTTCATTTGCATGGTAGTCACTATTATGTACCTTATAGGATTTCTTTTTTTTTTTTTTTTTTTGGTGAGGTTTAATTTAAATACCATATGTAAAGACAGTTAAAATGGTATGCCACCTGGATGGATGATTTAGAGTTGAATACAAATGTAAAGTGCTATGATTTCATCCAAAGACAGAAATAATTTGAGTTAATGTTATTATTAGGGGAATAGAGTCAGTGAGAAATCCTAGTGGCAACTGATTACACACAGTGTATTGAGAAAAAAAAATTAGATGAGATTAAGTTATAGAAGGACTTACAGACCTACTTTGCTCCATGGGGTGTCAACAAATATTCTTAATAATTCATAAATATGTCCCAAAGGAACACTGATTTTATTATTATTTGTTGTATCATTGAATGCCATAAAAAACTAATAAGAACACAATTTATTGGACTATCTGTGTTATTATTTGAGAAGAATACATCATTCTTATGATGATATTTCACAATGGGGAAAAAGGGTATTAAAAGAACTACATAATTATTAAGCAGAGGCAAGTGAGAAAGATACATTGAAAAATATATGTAGACTTCCACTTCGAATCATGATGGAGTAGTAAGATCCAGGCTTACACTCTCTTGAAAATGTTAGAATATTTGACAAATGTGTTTATAGACCTTAGACAACAACCAGCACAGATCTGTGATCCCTGAGAAAAGTGAAACAAATAACATGAGCCCTACAGTAGCTCCAGCTCTTTGTCTGGAAGCAACTTTGAGTGGAGGCACAGGAAGAGACAATCCAAGCAGAACATGTTTGGATCTAAAGGTAGCAGGTAAAATTATAAACTTTCTAGACGAAAATATACAATAAAACCATGACCTGTGGAGAAGCCAAACTTTCTCAGAAGTACACAGAAAAGCAGAAACTATAAAAGAAACTGATTTGGATATTTCATGAAAACTAATATTTCTTACTCTTTGAAAGAAACCATTAAGACAATTTAAAGACAAATGAAAGACTGTAAGAAAATATTCAGAATCTGTGTATCTTACACAGGCTTAAAGAAAGCTTACAACTATCTAAAGAGAAGCCAAGCAACCCAGTAAAAATAAGCAAAATGTTCATACACACTTCACAAAAACAATATGCAAAATGTGCTCAACACCCTAAGCCATGAGGAAAATGATAATTAAAACCCAAATGAGATACTTTGGAAAATATATCCACACGAAAACTTGTACACAAGAACCTATAGTCCTAATAGTGAAAAACACTGCCCCGGGGTGGGGCGTAGGGAATGAACATACCCAAATGTCTATCAACCAGTGAAAGGATAAACAAATTGATGTATATTTATATAATGCACACCTGGGGTTCTGCTTAGCTGGAACATCTGCTTGACATGTACTTTATCCTCATTCTGGGAACCAGCAAGCTAGCCTAGTCATGTTCTTCCCATGATAAAAGCAGACATTCAAAAGAGAACCAGAAACATGCAAATCCTCTCGAAACATAAGTTTAGAACCAGCATACTGTCATTTCTGCCTCATCCTATTGACCAAAGCAAGTCTTAATGGCTAAGCTGAGAATCAAAAGGGTGTGAAAGTGGACACTATTCCTTTAAGGGAGGGAAACACAAAGCCACCTGGCAAAGAACAGGGAGGTGCAAAGCATTGGCATCACTAATATAATACACCAACGGACCTAATATATTTTCTGTGTCATTTTGTTTATAAATCAGTTTCTTTCATTTTTATATCTAAGTACATTATAATGTTGACTTCTACTGTGACTAAAATTATCTACTTTTATTACATTCACTAGATTGTTTATTGATGATCTAGAGTGCTCTTGATTTTATGTCAGACAATTTCATTGATTTGAAGTTTCTATCTTCTCTTACATTTTTGGTATAGACAATAATATTTCTGTTATTAAAAAGAAACTTCTCTCATTTTTTTCCAGTTTCTCTATATGAATCACCTCTTCTTGTACTATTGCTTTGTTTATAATTTTAAGTACAATAGTAAATGAAAGCAATACTTTTAAGTATGCCCTCTTCCCCTATTTTATTTTAATTTTAACTTTTTAAAAAGAATCCATTAAAATGTTAATATTGGTTTATTCAATATTTAATTCTATTTACCAAAATATTTTGTCAATTTCTGTATACCTTATATTTTTGTACTCCAATTGCATATCTCTATATTCACTTTTTCTCCTTTAATAGTTTTTAGTGAAGGTCTCTGTGTTATAAAGGTCTTTACATATTTGAGAATGTCTTTATTTTGATTTCACTCCTAAAATTACTGAGGCTGGCTACAAAATTATTTCTTGACAGCCTCACTCCCACTCTGCCTTTGAATTTTAAAATATTGTGGCATTGTTTGCTGGCCTCTATTATTATTAATGAGAAGTCGCTTTCTATCAGTCACATATATTTTTATTGTAAAGCAATCTTATTTTTTTATAGATAGTAAAATAGTTTCTTTATCTTTGATGATAGAACGTTTCACTACACTGTCTAAGTGAACATTCATTTGTATTTTGTTAATTAAACTGACTTTGTATTCAGGGAACATTTTCAATCTAAAAAGTAATTACTATCTTCAAATCTGGAAAATTATCTCAAATATAGTTAGTGCATTCTCTTCTTTTGCCAACATTTTGAATGGATTTTGGAATCTTTCAATCTACCCAGGTCTCTTAATTACACTTCTTTTCATTCTCTATGCAGTATTCTGTGTGAATTTCTCCATTGTATACCTTTTTAATTTTTATTTTTACACAATTGTTAAAAGTTACTGTCCACTTACAGTTATTACACAATTATTGCCTGTATTCCCCATGTTGTACAATAGATCCTTGGGCCTATCTTACACCCAATAGTTTGTACCTCACTCTATTGTATACTCTTAGTGCAGTAATCTGCCCTCTGACTTCATTTACTATAGAGTATATTCACTTACTTTCCATTTAAGTGACTATATTTCTATATCTAAGATTCCTAATTATTTTAGTAGATACCTGACCTTTCCCCACTTATGCCTGATTTTGTTTCATAACACTTTTTTAAAGAAATTTTACCTTTGTATTGCTAAACATTCTCAAATGTTTAATATCTTAAACATTTAATATCTCAAACATTTAATATCTCAAAACGCTTAATATCTTCAAGATACTTTGCATAAAATAAATTGTACATGGAATAAATAATTATTCAGAGTGTTGATTTTACTGGCTGTCTTAAACAGCAGGGCTTTATTTTTTTTGTGGAAATGTGTATTGCAGGCTCATTTTGAGCAAAAGATAGTTTTTTGTCACTCCCTCCCTTAATGATCAACTTTAACTGTCCAAATGTTTTGTGATTATCTCTTTCCAGGTCTCTAGTTTCCTGAGTCAGAAACAGCTCTAATAATTATACTTGGGTATTACTGTCCCACGGGGATATGGCAGATCTAATTATAGAACCAGTAGGTGATTGACTCTTTTCCCCCTTATCCCGGTATCTCTCTAGGGTCGTAGCTTTTGATAAAGGTAGAGCCCTTCCTAGTGGTCAAATCTATTCTTTGAGATTCTTTGCATGTATGGAGAAAGCTGCAACCAAGCCTTTGAATTAAAACATTAAACATGGCCCTATTTCCCAAAACCACACAGAGAAAATTGGTTCATTTTAACCCACAATAGCTAAACTGTGGCAGTTCATTATCTGCTTCTGGACACCGATATCAGCAGGTCTGTAGCTTCAGGACCCACATATAATTCTGTTTCTATTTAGTTTAGTTTCACAGAGATGTTCGTGTCTTAGATATGAGCCTAGCTGTGATGTTCTGTTTTACTCTTTTGGTAATATATCCATTACTTCAATACACTTGTAGAAGAAATGGCCATCAAAGCTTCAGATGATTGTGCCATAATCTATATGAGCAATATTTTTATTTCCTTCATATCTTGTGTGTTAATAACTTCACATGCTTCTGGAGTCAACTGCAGGAGTTTGGGTCATGTTCTACAAATAGCAGGAGAAGGGAAAAAAAGGACATTTTGGAAACTATTATCATATGAGGGTTTTTAAAGTAAACTTTTTGAACAATAAAATACATATATAAAAGTGCATAACAAATAAAAATGTAACTCAATGAATTATTAACACACAGGTCAAGAAATAGAATAATACTAACAAATGTAACCCTTCTCATAGCTCAGTCTATTCACTGTATCATCCAAAATAACACTAATTTGACTTCTAACATCATGAACTGGTTTTGCTTGTTTTTGAACTTAATAAAAGTGGAATTAAATAGTATGAATTCTTTTTGGTTTAGCTTCTTTCAGTCAACATTGTGTTGTAAGTTGCATCCATTTATTTGCATATATTTATGGTTTGTTCATTCTCGTTACAGTATAAAATTGTCTTACACACATATACCTACAATTTTTTTTATCCATTCCATTTTCTATGGAAACTAGATTTTTCCCGGTTTTTAGATACATGAACAGTGCCACTAGGGACATTCTTACTCATATCTTTATGTTAATATGGAGGCTTTATGTTGTGTTATACATATAAATATAATTTTAATCATTAAGTACGCAAATATTCAGGTCCAATAAGTAGTGTAAAGAAGTTATCCAAAGCAGTTGTAGCAAATAACATCCCAAACATCAGTGAGCTCCAATTACTCCACATCAGCACCAGTACTAAATACTGTCTGATTTTGTATTTCAGCTACTCAGGTGAATGTAGTAGTATCACACTGTGTGTACACATATGTGTGTTTTGAGTTTTTTTGTTTTGGTTTTTTTTGGGTTTTTTTTTGCTGTACGCGGGCCTCTCACTGTTGTGGCCTCTCCCGTTGCGGAGTACAGGCTCTGGACACGCAGGCTCAGTGGCCATGGTTCACGGGCCCAGCCGCTCTGCGGCATGTGGGATCCTCGCGGACCGGGGCACGAACCCGTGTCCCCTGCATTGGCAGGCAGACTCTCAACCACTGTGCCACCAGGGAAGCCCTGTTTTGAGTTTTAATTGATGTAAAATTTACAGTTCTTAAGTGTATAATTCTATGAGCTTTGCGTTTTGATAAACATACATGCCTTTGTAATCATCTTCCTAATCAAGGCATAGAACATATCCATTACCCCGGAAAGTTCCTCTCTACCTTCTCCCTAACAATTTACATCCTCTGAAGCAGCACTTTGAAAAATATTATTTCATAATAGATTAGTTTTACTTATTCCAGAATGTCATTTAAATGGAGGCATAAAGTATATGGTCTCTATTTTAGGTGTCTGGGTATCTTTTTGCTCAGCATAATGATTTGAGACTCATCCATGATGTTGCATATGTCAGTAGTTCATTTATTGTATTGTTCAGTAGTGTTCTATTCATGAATATGTTTTATACATTCTCCATTCACCTGTTTATTGTCATTTGGATTCTCCCTGGCTTAGGGATTATGAATAAGCTGCTGTAAATGATCTTGCACAAGTCATTTTGTGGGCAGATGCTTTCATTTTTTTTTTCTTGAATAAGTACCTGGGAGTAGAGTCGTTGTATCATAAATAGATGTCTAACTTTGTAATAACTGCAGAACAGTTTTCCAAATAGGTGGTACCACTTTACACCCCCATTATCAATGTATGAGTTCTAGGTGCTCCAAATCCTTGCCAAATCCTTGGTTTTGTCAGTCTTTTTCATTTTAGTCATTCTTAAATGTATGAAAATACATGCCATTGTGGTATTAATTTGCATTTCCCTTATGATTAATAATGTTCAGCATTGTTTCACATTCTTTTTAGCCACTCATTAGTTTCATTAAAGTGTCAGCTCAAGCCTTTCCCCTTTTTTAATGGAATTGTTTACCTTTGTATTATTGATTTGTGGAAGTTCTATACATATTCTGTATACAAGGAATTTGTCATATGTAGTAATTGGAAATATTTTCTCCCTTTTACATTTCTTAAGAGCGTCTTTAATGAGTAAAAGTTTTTAGTGTTAGTTCTGATTTTAGTTCTAAATTCCAGTTTATCCTTTTTTTATGGTCTATGCCTTTTTATGTATTAATTGCAAAATCCTTGCCTACTCCCATGGTCTCCAAGATATTAAGCATTACTGTTCTAACTCTTACATGTAAGTTTAGGACATATCTTGATTTGATTTTGTATATAGTAGGAGATTATGAGGTTAATATTTTTTCTCTTTATTTATACAGTTACTTTAGCACTGTTTGTTGCAAAGACTTTCAAAACCCCATTGAATTTCTAGAATATCTGTGTTACCAATCAATTGTCCTTTTAGATGTATATTTATTTCTGGCCTCTCTTTTTTGTTTCATTGAACGATATACCTATCCTTAGGCCAGTACTATACTGGCTTGATTATTATAGCCTTATGCTAAATATCCAATATTGATAGCGTGAATTCTCCAGACTTGTTCTTCTATTTCAAGTTTTTTTTTCACTACTTTAGGTCCTTTACGTTTCATTAGAACTAACTACCACTGACTGTAGTATCATTAGTTCTGACATAACAAATATTCCTATTTATTCCCCAGGCACAATAAAATGATTGCACTTCCTGGCTTCTAGCAGTTTAGTGGAGTTCTAAATCTAATTCTGATCTATGAATTGAAAGTGGAAGGGATGCTGGTACTTCTGGCCTCAACATTGAATTATCAAGTTGGCACCTTCCAGAGCTACCTCGCTTCCTTCTGACATAGTTACCAGCTATAATTCAGGCGATAGCAGCTCCCGCAGTCTGAGTCCCTAAATGGCTATGATGACCAGGGACCTTTTGACTTGCACTTGTTAAGGGAGAAACAACCAATCCACAACTTCCTTGCCAACCTCACTGATATCTACCCTCAACACAGATTCCATATATCAATGATTTATAAAAGTCTGGAAAATTATTTCCATCAGCATATGTTCATAGGTTCATTTTTTTTCACATCCATCGCTTTCTTTTTCTTTTTTAAATAGATCTTTATTGGAGTATAATTGTTTCACAATACTGTGTTAGTTTCTGTTGTACAACAAAGTGAATCAGCCATATGCATACATATATCCCCATATCCCCTCCCTCTTGAGTCTCCCTCCCACACTCCCTATCCCACCCCTCTAGGTGGTCACAAAGCACCAAGCTGATCTCCCTATGCTATGCAGCAGCTTCCCACTAGCTATCTTTCATTTGGTAGTGTATATAT
Source organism: Globicephala melas (assembly GCF_963455315.2). NCBI lineage: Eukaryota > Metazoa > Chordata > Mammalia > Artiodactyla > Delphinidae > Globicephala > Globicephala melas. The sequence continues at coordinate 35,228,092 of NC_083318.1, forward strand.
ATCGATGCTACTCTCACTTCGCCCCAGCTTTCCCCTCCTCGCCCGTGTCCTCAAGTCCACTCTCTATGTCTGTATCTTTATTCCTGCCCTGCAACCACGATCATCAGTACTACATTTTTTTTTTTTAGATTCCATATATATATGCGTTAGCATATGGTATTTTTTTTTCTCTTTCTGACCTACTTCACTCTGTATGACAGACTCTAGGTCCATCCACCTCACTATAAATAACTCCATTTCATTTCTTTTTATGGTTGAGTAATATTCCATTGTATATATTGCCACATCTTCTTTATGTCCATAGGTTCATTACATTATGCTCATAGGTTCCAATACATTAGACCCTTGAACAACCCACCGGTTAAGGGCGCCCACCCTCCCCGCAGTCGAAAACCTGCAAATCCGCATGTGAAATAGGTGGCCCTCCACATAAATTGTTCCACATCCATGAATTCAACGAATCATGGATTGACCCAGTTCAAACTCCTATTGTTCAAGGGTCAACTGTAAAGTGTTATAATTAAAGTCTCCCTAAATATACATTTCCCTAACCATGTTCTACAAAACATTGGTCCTAGGATATATTTGTAGAAATTCCTCTTAAAAGTATCCAAAGTTTTAATAAAATTGATAAACCTGGTATACTCTAGACCTTTCTTAGGGAGCAAAAATACTAAGGACCCAAGGAGATCCTGCAGTTAAAAAGCTAGTTTAACTTTATTTAATAAAACTTATTTGAGTACTGATAAAGAAATCAACCCTTCCATGATAAAACAGAACCACATTTCATAATTTGAGAAATAAAGTTAAAGGTGCGGCACATTAAAAGCTCTGTGATGTTTAACTCAACAGACACTTTAATCTTTTTCAAATATATGCTATTAATGCCCTTTGTAAATATTCTTCTGAAGTTTGCCAGCAGTATCTGCAGAGTGCCCTCACCTCCTGTGCTAAGTATCATAAAGTCTTTTCTCACCTACTTGAGTGTCTGGTCCCCTCTCCAGTTGCTGACACTAAGGTTCTCAAAGCGATCCTTTGGTTGCATCTATGCAGAAAGAAAACCTAAACATTGTAAGCATTAAGAAATTAGGTATGAGGGACTCCAAGATTTTGACTATCGAGCAGCTTCCTCTCTCCTGAAGATTTTAGTAAAATTTGGAGTTTGCGGTCTGATATTCCACAACAGCACTAGGACATCCGTTGATTAACCTTTGGAATGACCTTCTGCAGTTTGGGAAACACCTACCAAAAAATCCTGCTGCCCTGAAAGAAAGTCTTAGAACATCCTTTGCCTACTGGCCAACCTGACTGGCACAGGTTACCCAACCTCGGCAAAGATTATACAAACCAAAAGTTTGCTTTTACATTTGAAGTCATGACCTCAACCTCTCCTCTGAATTCCTAGGTCTTTGATTTTACCAAACACCTCATAATCTAGTCAAAGATATGTCTCCATTCTATAATAAAAGGAAGTTAAAGTAGGCAATAAGTAGAAAGTCTAGGTAAGGGAAGTATTTTACAGCCAGAAAAAAAGAACAGAATGAAGGAAGAAGAGGAAATGAAAGGTAATAGAAAGAATAAAAAGGACAATGAATAACCTTGGAGGAAAAATGACCCTTCAATTTTCCCCACCTCAGGAGCGTCATATCTTCCACCCTTACAGAAATCCAAACATAAAGTTTCTGAGTTACAACAATCTTGACCTTCAATGATCATGATCTAATTCAGTGAATATCTGTGACACTCATATTGCAAGGCTGGAATGGTGCTAGGTCCTGGGACTTAAAAAAAAAAGGCATGAAATAATTTTCAATAAAGTAAGGAAGTCAGATAAACATTAACTGATGCTCCCCGATGCTGGTATCTACGCTAGCGGAGTCATAAAGTGGAATACGTCAGATCCCTCTGTTGCATTCCTTCGTGTTCTGCCACAAATCTAGACCTTTCTCAGATGCTTTCAGAAAATTTAGTGTGTCTCAATAATTTTACTATTACTCATCTCATGTTCTTCTGCTTCAACCGCCTGGTACCAGCGTTCTGAGGGAGAGTGTGGATCGTTTGTCCAGGTGTTGTTTCCAAGTGGTCCTCAAAGTTGCAGGTGTGTGAGGTGCCAAACAAAATGGCATTCATCACTGCACAGAAATGGGGAGAATTCTCTCCTCCTTGTCTTTGTACCACGCGGTCACCTACATCCTGAAGCAAAACTTGTCACTCAAAGTCTAGGCTACCACACCCACCCCAGCCTCCATCTCCAATCATGAAAACTGGCATAGCTCTTTTCTCGGCAGTACTTAGTGCTAGTCACTAGAATTGGGTAGACAATAAATGCCATGATTTTGTTTTTTTGTTTTTACAGATTCCAGATATGGAATACAGGTATGTCCTCTCCAAGCTCTAGTTCTCTAGTGTATCTACTCATGCAAATGATGACTAGATGAGTTGGCCCTCACCACCCTCATCAGATACTATAAATCTCTGAATTTCTATTTAACCTTAGCTAGAATGACTACCAATAAATAAATAAATAAAGGACAGAGGTACAGAAGCCATTCTTATCCTACCTGGAGACCTGGAGATACATGTATATCTGAAGATATATAGGTAAGTACCAATATAAATGCAGGCTCTCCTATCTGCTACATGTAGCTCAATGTTATTGGAAATATGGAATAAGTTGGGAGATGAGGGGTAATCCCGGACTGTCTTGCAATTACAATCTTTCTTATGTTTTCAAGTGACCACTGTGAGGATGGGTGCACCACAGGTAAAGGAGATCTGGATACCAACACACAATAATAGTAAGATTTATAGACATCTTTCATCACAGTAGATATAGATCTGATTCATCGGTGTGAATGACAGTATTTCATTAGGTGAATTAACCATAATTATCCCCAATGATGAACATTTCAATTGTTTCTATATTTTACTATAATAAAAATATTAATAAATATAATCAACAACAATAAATATTTTTAAGCATTGGATCCATTTTCCTCAGTGTAAATCATTAGAGATAGGATAGCTGATTTAAAGGTTATGAGTATAATTACATTTATATACATATTGCTAAGCTACTTTGTCCATATTTTTATTTACATTTCAATGTAACAAATTTTCAAAGACAGGATTAATTCTCTTATGCCGAGATACAATCTCATTATCACAATATCATTTTGCAAGGTAATTACTAACTTGCTTTTGGAGAATATCACACTATAAATATTCAAATTTTAAACTTTATTGAAACTTTTAGAATGAACTCTCTTTAACCTCATGAACAAAAATACAAAGCCATTTTGAGAAAATCATTGAAAACCTGGATTAAAAAATCAATATTTCCACTGTAAGATAGGGTTTTAACCTAATAAAATATAATGAACTTAATTTGCAACTTGCCCTTTTTAATTGGAAGATGCTTTATTTTCATTTGTCCCTTTGACCTAGTACAATCATCAGCTACATGACCATGACCCTGTGGCTTTGCTGCCCTGAAGAATAGTATAAAATGCTGACACTGATGTTATTAAATAAATATGCCCTTGTGCATAGGTAAACATACAAAATACAATTTATGTGCATTTTCACACGCAACTTCACCCAGTTAAAATCACTTTGCTCCACTAGGACTAAAGCTCATGAAGTTAATGCTCTGCGCAGTGGCAAAGGTGCTAGGAATTGGCACAGATTCCTCTAGGACAGAACTCCAAAACCCTGCCTGTCCTGCCTGTGCCATTAGCCCTCTGGCTAAGTGAAAGCCCAACTGAAGAAAGCTTCCGAATCAAGGTAGGGAGTCAAACTAACTTTCAAGCCCAGGAGGGTTAACAGTTAGTGCCACTCAGTTAGCAAATGTGACAATAATGACTTATTCATGCAAGGTATTTTATGCACTTGTTAAATGCATCAATTTTCTCATTCTAATTTTCATGAAGTATATGGGGCAGTTATTATTATTCTCATGTTGACGTGTTTTTAGCAATTCAAGCATTTCTCACTTATTCTTCTGTCTCCTTTGTCAGTCTCTACTTCTTTGCTGCCCAGCCTGTCTCATCAATATTCCTGTCTATAAGAAGTCAGTTCAGCAAACATTTACTGCTACTGGGGTTCTAGTATTATAAAACATGACCCTAGGGCTTCCCTGATGGCGCAGTGGTTGAGAGTCCGCCTGCCGAGGCAGGGGACATGGGTTCGTGCCCTGGTCCGGGAAGATCCCACATGCCGCGGAGCGGCTGGGCCCGTGAGCCATGGCCGCTGAGCTTGCACGTCCGGAGCCTGTGCTCCGCAACGGGAGAGGCCACAACAGTGAGAGGCCCGCGTACCGAAAAAAAAAAAAAAAAGAAAAAGACATGACCCCACAGAAGAAGCAGCTAAAGTCCAACAAGGGAGGCGGACAGTTGAGCCTGTGACAGAAGTGTGTGGAGGGTGTGTTTCAAAGCAGTGGCGCTTTGTCCACATGTAATGGAGCCATGAAGACATTACTCTTTGGAGGCTATAACATATGAGCCAAATCCTTGAGAGTGAGATGGAGTTTGTCAGTCAGAGTGTGGGAGGTTTTTGAGACGGCACAAACAACGGGGGCCCAGGCATGAAAACATGACATAGGAGTAGGAGAAGTCCAGGCATTCTGATAGCAAATGTGAAGTGTAAGACTAAAGAGACTTAAACTGAGGCTGGGCTTTTGGTTGGTCCGAGGCCTCTGAGGGGTGTGTGTGACGTGGAAGGTTTCTAAGCCCCAAGTGCTACTGTTACTTGTATAAAAGATCACGTGAGCGGTAGTTATGGGCAACAAACAGGAGTATAAAACCTTAGTGCAGATAAACTACTGTAATCAGATCTTCATAAAAGTTAAACCTAGATGTTTTAAGAATCCAAGCAAGGGCTGTGGCAGTAGGGCCAGACATTAGGGGTCAATTTGAGAAGTGTTTACAAGGTAAATGTGAAAAGACTAAATTAGATGGTATCAGGTAGAGATAACAGGAAGAGGGTATGTGAGGGAGCTAGAAACACATTGAAAATAAAACTCGGAAAGTCCGTGTTCCTCCCGCTTCCACACAGCCAGCTGCAGAACGTGTCAGTGTCTTGCAGGCCTTAATCTGCTCTGCACGCCTTCTCCTCAAATACTGGATTATAAGTGAAGCTGCCAACTGGACCTCAGCCTCAAAATATCCAATATCCCCTGCAAATGTTCTTTCTCTCTGTCCTGGCTGGGGCACCTTCATCTTCTCAGTCTAAACGTTAAAATCCTGGGTCTCTTAATTGTTTTTACTAGAAGAATGAGAGAATGGAAATAATCGAGGCCCAGGATTTTAAATTGAATCGAGCACCACGATCCAGAGACTCTATTTCTTAAATATGTCTTAACTTTACCTTCTTATATTGACTTCCACTCTTAGAGCCTTGGTTCAAACTACTTAGACTATCATAACTGTCTCCTAATTTGTCTTCTTACCTACCTTTCATCCCTTCTAGTCAATCCTCCAAATTGTTGCTGGAACGTTATTTCTAAAATTTAACTATGACTTGTCACACTTGTGCTAAAACACTTGAATCTCCTCCTAACACTCACATACCTAAAACACTGTGTTCTCATCCCAAAATCTAATGGGCCCTAACTCTTTAAAATGGTATGTCAGGTTCTTGGTAATCTAACTACCACATGAATCTGCTATCTCACACTCCTCTGAAATCGGTGAATCCCGCAAGAGTAATCCAAAATATACCTGGGTCTCTCATACCTTTCATGCAATAGCCAAGCTCCACAGTGGATATGCTTCTCATTTTGTCCCTTAAGTCCTCCGCCATCCTTTGGTTTTCTGATAAGCTCCCAATGTCTCCTTTCTGCATTTAGTTTACACATTCCTTTTCTGTGATACCCTCTCATATTCTCACCCCTCATGCGACACAGAACACATTCAATCATATACTCTATAGCATCCTTCAGATCCTTTTATTGCAGCATGCACTGGAGGGGATTGCAATGATCATTTATACGTGTGTCTCTGCTAGACGATGAACTCCCTACGGTGAGAGCTATGTCTTCTTTGCCTTTGGAGCAACATCACCTAGAAGAGGGCGTGTCTCATACATAACACTTAAAAACTATTAGTTGAACGAGAGATTACACAACTAACAATTGTATATACAATTGATCCTGATATGATTTGCAAAGCAATGTTAAACATACCATTTTAAAGGGGGCATCTGCATTATTTTGGCCTGTAATGACTGTGATGTTGAACAAATGACAAAATATTTTATTTCTTTTAAAGGATCATTTTGTAAAATCAGCCTCTCTGACAGACCACTTATACTTCTAGGAATCTGAGAGCTGAGACTTTATAAATGAATTAAGCCTCCATCCAGGGTTTCATCGTCTACAATCACAGCAAGAAAACACAACTTATAAATGTATATATATATATATATTTTTAAATCTCACTGTTATGTATTTTAATAAACTTCCTTTACAGGAACTTCACAATGAATTTGAACCATAAAAATATAGGTAGTTTGACTGCTACCAAAAATCTAGGTCCATAAAATCTAGGTAGTTTGGTTGCCATTTTCACTGGCTGGGGGAATAATTATGCAAATCTAGTCTCAAGAAAAGCTCTGCACATCTCTTAGCTCTGTAAGCTCAATATAAAAGCCAGCTTTGGGTTATATATAAAAGTACCATGCACACATACAGAAACATATATTAATACACACATGTTCAGAAAAGTAAAAAAAGTTTAAGTGTAAAGCTCATTGAGAGGAGAAAAGAGCTTCAGGAGATACTCGGTAATTGTTTCTCTGATTCAGAAAAAAGGACACTATTCTTGGTGACTATTACAGAATGTGAAGTCAATTTTCCAACCTGCATTTACTTTACATTAACATTTCTGCATATTTTAAAGACATATGTTTGAAAGTTTACATGTTTTCTTGTTTTTAACCACTAGGATTTTTAGGGTTGTCACTGTCAACAAATGCCTCTTCGATTTCACCCTTATCTATTTTATGTCTTATGTCTGAATGTGGTAAACAAGTCAAAGAAATAGTAATTAAGCTTTTTGATCTTTGAACAGTGAGCTATAAATCTGCCTATCATCTGAAATAAAAAGAATGTCCATGACTTAAGGGCAGCCATGGAATTTATATTAATAGTCTTCTTAGAAACATGATTATTGATACTTCAGGCAGTGCCTTAGATTGTTTATATTAAAGTTTTGATGTATAGTTCCACCTGCCCATATATTTTATATGTTCCAGGTATAACAAATATACCCACCGATATTAACATTTGGCTGAATAATGTAAGTTGTAATTTACCCTGTTCTGTTTTTGTAACATTGTCCTAAGTCATCGTTTTCTCCCTGGGCATCACAGCAACCTCATTTCTCTCCGCCTGGTACTTGCAGACAGGCATTTGCAGGCTTTATGGCTCATTTCCTTCCTATTACCATTTGATTAGTATCTCTTTTCTTAATCTTCACTCATTTCTGTGTATCTTTTCCCATTTGAGGTGCAATTCTAGAATTTTGAGCTTTTAAATCTTCCCAATGTGCTAATCCAATCTTAAACTGAGTCTGTCCTTCTGGTTTTGAAATCCTCACTCAGTGAAGAAGCCACACCGATTATTCTTTTAAATCGTAATTATTTTTAATCTCTTTTCCTCATCAATTTTCTTTCATATTCTCCATTTATGATAATAAAAACATCGCAGAACAACACTCTTTATTTTGCCTCTTTTTCCTCTGGATTCTCTGGACTGTTCTTGGTGAATGATGAGAGAGTGTCTCTGTGTCTCTCTCCCGGTGTCAGCCCCACCTTTTTCCCTTTCACTTTCACAGTCTCTTACAGTCTATGGGAACACATTATTTTCAGTAGATTTTCATTTCTCTGGGATAATTCCATGAGAAATTCCAGAATATCTCATATACAATGAATATACATCATTCAGATATTAATTAAACTAAAGAAACCACAAGTTTTCTTGTATTTTCTTGAATCAACATTGTCGACTGTAATAAAAATGCACAAGGTGAGAGCTGTGAGATTTAGTCTTATTTGGGGACTTACTGAGGACTATAGCCCTGGAGACAACCTCTCAGATAGCCATGAGGAACTGCTCCCAAGAGGTGGATGGAAGTCAGGATATATATGATTTTGGTGAAGGGGTACATGCACGCAAGCACGCATCTTTGTGGAAGGGTACTGACAGTCACGAGGAACAGATACACCAGTTAATGATTTTAGAGCTTTCTAAGCAGAAGAAGATGCAAGAATCCAAGTTAGTAAAATACTTCTCCTGAAATATTTCTGACTAATTAAGGGGTTGTTTTGCCTCTTTTCCCACAGCACAAAGGGCCTCATCCTGATTTTTGCCCTGAATTCCTTTCAGAGTGTATTGTAGGTCAGTGACTGCAAAGGCTAATGACTTGATTCTTGTAGAACTGGATGGTGGGCAACATTTTTCATTTTACAATATTATTATTCACAAACATTATTGGAATTCAGAATGAAAATTTTAAAATATGTAATTTTATATGTATTTTAAAATCAATTTTGTAAATACTCCTTAAAATAAATTTTCAAGTTTGAAAATATTATCTTACAATCTTGACTTTAAAAGGCTTGCTAATAAAGTGCACATTTTCTATGGAAGCTGTATCATCTTTTTCACCATCTTTATATAATGTGCTGAATTTTATACAACAAAATGATGCATTAGACTCAATTCGATATGGGAACCTAAGATGGTTCTATTCTTGGAAGGACTGGTGTTTTCTTCAAGTTTATAGATATCAGTGTCTCAGCTTGAACACTTCAGTAACGTCACATTCTGACAGTGTTAAGGACTCAGATTTTCCTTGACCACGGAGTTAATCAATTTCTAAACTAAATGATTCACTAGATGCTACTTTGCGAGGTTTTATGAAATATTTTGGAACATTAAGATTCACAGTGAAACTTTTTTACTGACCTGGGTACATCATTTGCCAAGGGCACCTCCCCCTCAACTGGTTCTCTCTTCCTGTAAAGAGACAAAATAGCTCTTTACAACAAAGTTGCCCTTATAACGAATGGCATATACTCCCCAGTCAATTAAATACAAAGGAAGAGGCGCAGGAGAAGTAAGTGCATTTCTTATAAGCTCATTGATTTCTTCTTTGGGGTCTTATTATTATTATTATTATTTGTTTTTGCGGTACGCGGGCCTCTCACTGCTGCGGCCTCTCCCGTTGCGGAGCACAGGCTCCAGATGCGCAGGCCCAGCGGCCATGGCTCACGGGCCCAGCCGCCCCGCGGCATGTGGGATCTTCCCGGACCGGGGCACGAACCTGCGTCCCCTGCATCGGCAGGCGGACTCCCAGCCACTGCGCCACCAGGGAAGCCCTGGGGTCTTATTTTATTTAGCATTCAGATTCATCTCTTCATTGTATCTAATTCTTTAAACCCCTGAGTAGACTTTCCCTTAACTAAAACCAAATGCACTTATCTAATTTTGCTCTAAATTGTAGAGTGGAAATAAATACAAGTTGTAGACACTAAGCTTTTACTAATTAAACAGATTTTTGGAGGGGAGGGAAGGAGCGATGGTGGAAGTGGTGCCCAGCGAATACCAGCTGTCATCACCAAAGAGATTGCTAACTGCCTGTGAACTAATTTCATAGAGTGTATTATATAAATAAAGTTTCCTTGGTCTATGTTTGGGGAGGACAGGTATATTGGCTTGATCACCTCAGGGATGCTGAATGAGCCTAGTTAAATGTAAAAGAGACATACATTTAACAAAATCTGAATTTATGAATGAGTAGGAAAAAATATGACTGTCAAGTGATTCAGATATTCATATCAGAAGAACCATTTTTGGGCTTCCCTGGTGGCACAGTGGTTGAGCGTCTGCCTGCCAATGCAGGGGACATGGGTTCGAGCCCTGGTCTGGGAAGATCCCACATGCTGCGGAGCAACTGGGCCCGTGAGCCACAACTACTGAGCCTGCGTGCCACAACTACTGAGCCTGCATGCCACAACTACTGAGCCTGTACGTCTGGAGCCTGTGCTCCACAACAAGAGAGGCCATGACAGTGAGAGGCCCGCGCACCGTGATGAAGAGTGGCCCCCGCTCGCCGCAACTAGAGAAAGCCCTCGCACAGAAATGAAGACCCAATGCAGCCAATAAATAAATAAATAAATAAATTTATTAAAACAAAAAAAAGAAGAGCCATTTTCAGTTTCTTATTTAAGAAAAACTATGAAAACGCGAATAATTAGATTATTTGATAAGCCAGAAACTAGCCTAATAGATTTGGCCTAACAAATGTAATGTTAATGCTCAGTTACCTTAAGGTCGGATGCTCTGATGTCTCTACATGTATTGGAGAAATATATCATTAAATATATAATGAGACTGGATATTTGCACCAGCGTTTCAATGTATTCTTACTCTTGGAAAATACTAGGAAAGACTTTGAGAAAATACTACCATGACCATCACCACCAGCTCCTCATCTACCCTACCCTGGTTTATTTGTTTGTGTGTTTTAATTCATTTCATTTTAATGGGCCTCTTATTAGTATAAAAATTTGTAATATAATAATGCCAAATTTCTTTGAGCTTTTAAAGGAGAAGTTACTTTTCTGTAAAGTGTTAATATCCTTCCTTATGTGTTAGTGCTCTTCTCTCTCTCTCTCTCTTTAGATATCTAACTTGATCCATCATATGTTATAGTTTAACTCTCAGAAATGTGGGGTATCTTGCCTGTGTCAGTTCTCTAACAATGAAAATGTTATTTTAAAAATAAGATTGGTTCATTATACTGTTAACAATGACACTCTCATATGTGCCTAGAGGTTAACGACAGAATTAGAAAACTCTCCTGCTGGAGATGACTTGCTAGTTGGGAGTCTCTCTCATGGGTGAGGCAAGCGCTAAGTTTTCTCAAGAGCTTCTTCCACCACCAGGAAACCTGGATTCTTACATCAACTCAAGGTCTGTTTTGGGAACTGCATAAGGATCTCATATCCTTGCTAAGGGAAAGGTCTCTTTTTCCTTCTCACTCTGGATAAAGTCACAGGAAAATTTAAGGCTCATTTTTCTTCTCTGGATATTAAATGGTGAAATTTTTAAAATGATGATTAAATGAGAAAAGTAATATATCTAATTTTTTATTTTGACTAAGTATGTATTGGGAGGTAGAATAATTAAGCTATATAAATCTCCTTAGATGAGCCAAATTAAATATTTTTAAATAAAAAGTATATTTGATATTAAAATGCTAGGAAATTAGTAGAAATCTTTATTTATACTTTCTAATATATGTCAGACTTCATTCTCAATGTTTTTCCCAGATATTATAGAAATGGAATGAAATACCTTATGCCTGATAGTCAAATACAAATGCATAAAATGTGAAAATCACATATATCTACAAAATCTACATACATTTTCTGCCTAAGGGAAAATTAAAATAAATTGTGTGGGATTTTGCGAGGGTTGGGAATGGAGTGGGAGGTGAAATCCCGTTATCTCCCATGTTCACTATTATTTGCAATGCTAAAGAGTAGCATTGCCACTAGAGGGCAGTGTTTGACTGAAAATCAAAGAAAAATACCCATACAATTCTTTGCAGACAGAAAAGTTATTAACAGTATACAGTTATCTTGTCAGTAAACCACTTGAGCTTCACCTCTGCCCTTAATTTTACTTTGTTTTTGTGAGTTTTGTTTGATGCCCATGGCATCCAGTGATCCAAAGATATGGTCCCCATCAGACTCCTGTGAGGTTACTAAGCAGGTATGTTTTGTTTAGGCAGCCCCGTTCCTCTACTCTAAAACTGTACTTCTGACTTGGCACTTCTTGTCTTTGACAGTCAGTTAAGTTCAATCAAGAAATAATGCCTCAGGTTGCTACCACAAGCCCTACACTTTAAGCTTTTCTCGTATATATATGAATGAGGTACAGTCCTTCTCCAGGCAACAGTGTGCCTTATACTGCCCACAAACCACTTAGGACCTCCTGTGATTGTCCCACAAATCCCACTTTGATCCTATTATTGTCCATTTCTTTCATACAAAACCCATGTTTTCTAAGCTCATAGTTTATTTATTCCTAGGAAATCGGTATGCTTACAGATGATTTTAACGACAAGGACTAAAGTGAAAATAAAGTAATATTTGCTGTTTCTTCAAATGCACTATCATGTTAGAATTCATTCTTATTAATAATATTCATTTAATATTAGTATTCATATTTCATTTTATTATTTCTCTTTAGCTAATATTTATAAATGTTTTCCATATGGCTAGCACTATAAGGGTAAGGTGACCCTGAACTTAATCCTATGATATAAGTACTACAGTTATTTCCAATTTACAGCTGAAATTAGGGCTAAGGGTGTATTTTTAAACATTTAGACAGTTAAGAACCATGAGGTACTAGGCTTTGGCTTATTTGAGATCACTGTGCACATAAATGAAAGAACTAGTTTTCCTGACACTAGAGTTAGGAATACACACCTCTCAGGTTTTCTATAAATGCCAGCTTAAGTCATCTAAATTGAAGCCCATGGTGACCTCTGACATGCTAGGCAGATATTAGGTTTATTAATATTTAAATGTAAAGTCCTATCGTTATATTCTTATTCTTACTAGATCAATTAATTCATTCATCATATATGTAACATACTGCTAGGATTTGAGGGTACAAAAATGACTAAGACTTAACTCCTCAAGGCGTGTTAATAACACATAGAAACTGATTGTGGAGACTGTCTTTTTTGTGATAGTCTTACCTCGAAATAAAACAGAATAACAGTTACACCCTTCAGATGTCTCACATACACAAGAGCTGATTTAAAGGCAGAAGTTGTACTGAACTCAGACATGCTGCTTTCTGGCTGGAAATCAAAAGCCCACACAAAACAGCCCTCTTTTCTGACGACAGGAAGACAGTAAGTAGTCCCAGCTAGAAGTGCAAATTAAAACAACCGGAAATCACTATATACATATTAAAATGGCTAAAATAAACTATAGTTACAACACCAAATACTGGCAAGGATGTAGAGAGAGTGGCTCTCTTATACATTACTGGTACGAATGCAAAATGGTACAGCCACTCTGGAAGTCAGTTTAGTACCTTCTTAAATTAAGAATGCAGCTGTCATATGACCCAGCAATTGCACTCCTAGGTATTTATCACAGAGGACTGAACACTTATATACATACAAGAACCTATACACAAATGTCTATAGAAACTTTATTATTAATAGCCCCCAAATGGAAACAATTCAGATGTCTTCAGTAGGTAAGTGGTTCAACAAACTCACATATGACTTAGCAACAAAAGGGAACAAAATAGTGATACATGCAACAATCTGGATGAATCTCCAAGGAGATGCTCCGTGAAAAAAATCCACTCACAAAAGATTAAATACAGTATTATTCCATCTATGTAGCATTCTTGAAATAACAAGTTATAGGAATGAAGGCCAGATTACTGGTTGCCAGGGGTTAACAAGGGGACCAGGAGATGGGGAGGCGGTGGATGAGAGGAAAGTGGATGTGACTATAAAAGGGCAACATAAAGGATACTTGTAGTAATGGAACATTCTGTATCTTGACTACACCGATGTTGCACAACACTGGTTGTGATACTGTACTACAGTTCTGCAAGATGTTACCATTAGGTGAAACTAGGTAAGTGATACGTGGCATCTCTCTGAATTATTTCTTACAACTGCATACAAATCTTTATTTTCTATCTGAAAATAAAAAGGGTAATTAAAAATAAAAAATTAGGGCTTCCCTGGTGGCACAGTGGTTAAGAATCCGCCTGTCAATGCAGGGGACACAGGTTCGAGCCCTGGTCTGGGAAGATCCCACATGCCACGGAACAACTAAGCCCACGTGCCACAACTACTGAAGCCTGCATGCCTAGAGCCCATGCTCTGCAACAAGAGAACCCACCGCAATGAGAAGCCCGTGCACCGCAACAAAGAGTAGCCCCCGCTCGCCACAACTAAAGAAAGCCCACGCACAGCAACAAAGACCCAACGCAGCCATAAATAAATAAATAAATAATCTGTCTATCTTAAAAAAAATAATAAAAATTTAAAAATTAACTAACTGGTCTGGGTATTTCTTACCAGAACCCTCTCTCTTGGGCAAGAGAAATTCACATTATATAGAAAATATCAAGGAACACCTCAGCAAAGGAAAAGACGAAGGCAAGAATTGAAGGGAAAGCTGTGGAAGGGGCAGTTCCTGGGGAACAGGAAAAGGAATCCTTGTAAATCAGGAAGGAGATGTGTTATCAAGATGACAGACATTTCCAGACTAGACCACCCCTCCTTCTGGTCTGGAGGAGACCAGACTTCAGAAAGGAATAGTGTCCTACGGCCCACAGGGAAGCTCAGGACAAAGCACTGGGATTGAGGTTCTGAGAAGATCCCTGAACCTAAGTAGGGAACAGAGAAGAACCAGCCAAAGCTTCCAAAGAGCTGTTCTTGACTGCACAATGAGCACAAGCATGTCAGCAAGTACCGGTGGTACCAACAAGCAAAAGAAATTCCAAGTATCTTCTGAACTCTATGAAGATCCCAGATCCACTGCACACGTGTTGGGTGGGGAGGGAAATAAGGAGAGGGAAACTGGATTTTCTACACATACCAAATTGATGGGAACTAAGAACGTGATTTCAATTTATTTTAGAAAAATAAAGCAAGTTAGTATTTTGTTGTTGCTGTTGAAGTTGTTGTTATCCTCCAGAAACATGGAGTAAAATTCGTATCTGCCAGTAGATGTCCCAACATCTTTTCTTACTGATGGACTGCACAAGGGAAGATTTGGATTTACATAATTTCAAGAATCGTATCTTCTTTATATTATCAGGAGTAAATAGCCTGTATCACTAGACAAAATGGCTAGAGTTTTCAAAGCCAGGATTTCCTTTCTTAATTTTGATGATCCCAAGTTGAATATTTTTACATTCTAGAAAGAGTGAGGGTTTCTATTTATTGTGTGCTTTCCTTTGAATGCCTTTGTATAGACTGGAATGGTCATAGGCTTATTAGCCATGGGGCTGTGCCTAAGATAATTAGTTAGACAAACAGAAGGATTAAAGGAAATCTATATGCAGGTAATGGGGATCCAAACTATTATACTTTTCAGAGATGAATAAGCTTTATGTAGATACTAAACCATTTCTTACTCTATTAGTAATTTAATTCAATATACTTTAATATTAAACCTCTATAAAATGTTAACAGAACAAAGTTATCCTGTTATGTTTTGAGGCACAAGTGAACACTTTCTGTGGCTTTTATGATGAAACTTATTTTCCCTTTGAAGTTGAAGTTACTCCCAAATTACTCCCAAGTGGTGGGCACTTTTTCCCACACGGAGGACAAGAAATTCACTAATTATTCTGAGTTCCTTGGCAACCAGACTTCCCTATTTTAGACTTACTTTGAGAATTGGTAGTGGGTGAATAGTGTCCCTCCCCAATTCATGTCTACTCATAACCTAGATCATACTAGATTAGTGTAGGTCCTAAATCCAACGACTGGTGTCCCTATAAGGAAAGCCAAGGAATACACAAAGCCACATAGGAAGAAGACCATGTAAAGACAGAGGCAGGGATTGAAGTGGTGCAGGTACAGCCAAGGAACAGCAAGGATTGTCAGCAACCACCAGAAGCCAGGAAGAGGTGAGGAAGGAATCTTTCCTAGAACCTGCAGAGGGAGTGTCACCCTTAAGGCACCTTGATTTCAAACTTCTAGCTCCCAGAACTGATAGAATATATTACTGTTGTTTTATGTCACCCAGTTTGTGGAACTTTATTAAGACAGCCCTAGGAAACTAATAAACAGTCAACCCTCAACTCCTTTTACTGGGTGAGAAAATGTTTGGATGTTTGGTTTGAATCAGGATATTCACTTCTGTTCTCCATGGAGCATGTTGACTTATGAACCTTTGAGGAACAGCCAAGTGGTTCTCCAACTTGCTTTTTCAGCTAACTGGGAGAGAAGCTGTTAAACTAGTTGAATGTATTCTTAAATCATTCAGTGCCCTTCTTGTTAAAAAGGAAAATTGATTGCCTCAACTCTGAACCATAGCTAGCAGGAATTGCTGTTGATTAGGAAGACTGTGGTCGTGGAAAAAGAGACAATCAGCTGAGAACCTGATGAAGAGGAAGCATCCAATCTAACTACAGCTTATTTTCTAGTTGTGTTTCCACCTAGCTCATTTGCAAAATTAGTAATTCTGGCATTTAAAAAATATTTTGTTATTATTTCTATATTTATTGATATGATGCAATTTTCTCATCTCTTTGTGGGAGGGGTAAAAAGGAAACTGTCAATGTATGGTAATATTTGTTTTACCAAGAATGATAGAATTTTATGGACATTACCATTATATTCTAAGAATATTTTTAAAATATAAATGGGATGACCATAGGAATGGAGCTCAAAGGGAGATTTGGGGAAAAGGTGGAAATAAAACTGGAATTAAGAGGGCTTTTTCATTCTTATTTATTTTCTTATTTATGTATTTATTTATTTTTGGTTTGTTTATAAGATCAATTTATCTTTACTGAAAACAAAGTAGCCAATTGGATATCCTCAGCCGTAACCCTTAAGAAAACTGAGCCTGGCACATAAGACTGGTTCTCTAGTAGAAGAGCCAGGGGAACATCATAGTAATTCTGTTCAACCCAGCTAGGTCCCTCCTAAGTGGAAATGGCAGACATTTCTCAGCTGGTGGGTACCATCTCTTGATGCAGAGGACAGTGGAGAAGGAAACAGGGTTTCCTGGCCCCCTTCATCACTGCCTTTCCTAATTGCTGTCCACAGGTTGCTCCTCAGGCTGGGGGCTCAACACCTCACCAGTCTGCCGTGGAAGGACACAGTATCTGCATAGATGGAGAAAATGTTTTCTCGTAGATCTGCTCTAATCGCGAGATTTTTGCAATCATTTTTCAAGATTTCTGACGTGTCTCATTGTATAACTTATTGCTGGCCTCCAAAACATCAATTCATTAAAAAACCCCAAAGAAAAGAAGAACATAAATTATTGAACTTAGCATTATAACAGTTTGCACAGCTAAGGAATTAAACATTTATTGATTTTGTTAGTGTAAGTTTTCAGATTCACATTTATTTCACAAATGACAAAGAGCTTAAAGCTTATCCCTTGAAGAACAGGGCGTACTTTGACAGTGTTGTAATGTGAAAAATTTATTGGAATAATGTTCTTTTCTATGACTTTACAAATTATGGTTTACACTTTCAAAATTGGAACAGGTCACAGAAAATAGTCTACCCAGTCACCTTTGCAATTCATATGCCCCTGTTCTTCCTCTCATCAATTACAAAACGTTTGTTTTCCAAGGATCAATACATTCCAAAGAATCTCCAGGAAAAATAAGTCACTTAGAAGGGTGTTAGTCATGGCATAAAGTAGCAGAGATTGTAACGTAGATATCATTATTTTTCTGAGGTCCATCAGCCAGGTCTGTGAGTAGATGCATGCTTGTGTGTGTGTGTGTGTGTGTTCGTGTGTGTGTTTCTGTGCATGCATTCGTGTGAGTGCAAAGGAGAGGGATAAGAAAATTTCATTTGCATGAAGAAGGGAATATAAAATATAAATTAGGCACTTCATTTAATTTTTTAACATTTCTTATTGACTCTCTTCCTCCTTTAGGATCCAAACTCCATGGAGAGAGGACTCAATCTGTCCTGTCACTGCTGTAGGCTCAGTGACTAGAACAGTACTGGTCACTCAAAGCCCGTAGTTTACCTTAGTGTTCACTCCTTTTTTAAAAAAAAAATTTATTAGAGTATTGTTGATTTACAATGCTGTGTTAGTTTCAGGTGTACAGCAAAGTGAATCAGTTATACGTATACATATATCCACCTTTTTTAGATTCTTTTCCCATACAGGTCATTACAAGTGTTGAGTTAGGTTCCCTGTGCTATACAGTAGGTCCTTACTAGTTACCTATTTTATATATAGTAGTGTGTATATGTCAATCCCAATCTCCCAATTTATCCCTCCCCTGCTTCCTCCCTTGGTAAACATAAGTTTATTTTCTACATCTGTGACTGTATTTCTATTTTGTAAATAAGTTCATCTGTACCATCTTGGTGTTATATGTTTTATGGGTTTTGATAATCGTAATGACATGTTTTCATAGAGAATAGTTTCATTGCCTTAAAAATCCTCTGTGCTCCACCTACTTGCCCCTTCCTTTCCTCTAGCCCCTGGCAACCACTGCTCTTTTTTTTTTTTTTTTGGCGGTACGCAGGCCTCTCACTGTTGTGGCCTCTCCCGTTGCGGAGCACAGGCTCCGGACGCGCAGGCTCAGCGGCCATGGCTCACGGGCCCAGCCGCTCCGCGGGATGTGGGACCTTCCCGGACCGGGGCACGAACCTGTGTCCCCTGCATCGGCAGGTGGACTCTCAACCACTGCGCCACCAGGGAAGCCCCACTGCTCTTTTTTTTTTTAACTGGCTCCATAGTTCTGCCTTTTCTAGAATGGCTTATACCAGGATTCATACAGGATGTAGCCTTTCAGATTGGCTTCTTTCACTTAGTAATACGCATTTAAGTTTCTTCCATGTCTTGTCATGGCTTGATAGCTCACTGAATAATATTCCATTGTCTGGATGGACCACAGTTTATGCATTTATCTACTGAAGTTCTATGACTAGAACTGTTATAAATATCCATGTGCAGGTTTCTGCATGGACACAGGCTTTCCACTCATTTGGGTAAATACCAAGGAATGTGACTGCTGATCTTATGGTGGGAATATGTTTATTTTTATAAGAAACTGTCAAGCAGTCTTCCAAGGTGCTTGTACCATTTTGCGTTCCCACCAGCATGATGTTGTATTTTCTCTGTTGCTCCACATTCTTGCCAGATTTTGATGTTGCCAATGCTTGGGATTTTAGTTATTCTAATGTGTATGTAGTGGAAACAATCTCATATTTTAAAATTTGCAATTCTCTAATGATGTATGATTTATCTTTTCATATGCTTATTGGAAAAATATGAAATGTATCATAAATTTATATCATCCTTGCACAGAGGACATGCTTATCTTCTCTGTATGATTCCAATTTTGGTATATGTGCTTCCAAAGTGAGCACTATCCTTTTTTTTATTTCCCAAGATGAAGGATGTAATGGCTAAAACAAACATGTAACCATGAGATAAATTGGAGTATGCCATTGACTGAAGAGTCATGTTTATTTCTATAAAATATAAATAAGATGAGACGTATGAATGGAGAAGGAGCAAGAGATATCTAGAAATGCAGAAGAAAAAGCAGTAGGAAGAAGGTATACTTTCAGACAGAGCCACAAAGGCACCCTAGGTTCAATGGGTGCAGACAAAAACAAGGCAGGTTTTTAGAAGAAAAGTATTTTTTAAAATGGGGGCAGGGAAGTAATTAGAACTTAGCTTTAGAAACACTTACCAAGTTTTCTTCCAATATTTTACTTTCACCTTTTCCTCCTGCCTCAAGCCCTGTTTACACAGAGTTTAGGAAAACAGTGTGACTCCACACTTGTAAAAAAATAATCAAATTGTTTAGGACAGGAACATTACCTTAAACTCATAATTGCACACCTATATTTTCAGAAGTGTGAGATTCCATACCATGTACCAGGCTCTGTTTTGGCACTGAGAATAAAAAATGGAGCAAAACACATTTCCTGTTTCAGTGGAAGTTATACCTCAGTGGCGGGAAGCAAACTATATATATATATATATATATATATATATATATACACACACACACATATATGTAGTATACATACATATATATATGTAGTATATGTAGAGCATTATATTATATATATATAATGTAGAGCAATAAAGCAGGTAAGTTGGAAAGGTAACACTGATGTAGCTCATTGTTCTATCGAGATTTACTGGGGGAGAGTTTTCCTTTAATATCTTATCTGAGAAGAGTCCTGAAGCAGATGCCAAATTTGGCCACGCCCTGGGCCAAGGACACTTCAGATGAAGAAATAACAAATGCAAAGTCTAGGAGCGAAACTTCCTTGGCTTGTTCACAGAACAGCAAGGAGGCTTGTGTGACTGAAATAATGGTAAAAGAAGCTTGTATTTTGAGCTAAATGGGCAAGAAGAGAAGTGAAAAAGTTGAGGTAAGAAATGTAAGAGAGAAAATTATATAGGGCTGTGTAGGTCTTAGAAATAACTTACAGCTTTCCTGAGGGTAAGATATGAAAATGCAATCAACCAATTTGTCCTACATGGCATTTACAGCACACTCCATCCAAAAAAGCAGAATGCATTCACATGCACATAAGTCATTACCAAGATTGATCATATTGTGGACAATGAGATAAGTATCATTAATTTAAAAGTGTTTCCTTTTTTTATTTTTTCAAACTTGTTAATTTTTTATACAATTTTTAAAGGTTACTTTTCAGTTACAGTTATTTCAAAATATTGGCTATATTCCCTGTGTTGTACAATGAATCCTTTAGCTTGTCTTACACCTAATAGTTTGTACCTCTGACTTCCCCACCCCTATGTTGCCCCTTCCCCCTTCTCCTCACTGGTAACCATTAGTTTGTTCTCTGTATCTGTGAGTCTGCTTCTTTTTTGTTATACTCACTAGCTTGTTGTATTTTTTAGATTCCACATTTAAGTGACATCATACAATATTTGTCTTTCTCTCACTTATTTCACTTAGCATGATGCCCTCCAAGTCCATCCATGTTGCTGCAAATAGCAAAATTTCGTTCTTTATTATGGCTGAGTAGTATTGAATGAATATGGAAATAGAACATATCAGAATATGTGAAAAATCACTAAGACAATACTAAGAGGAAACTTATAGCACAGAAAGTTTATAACAGAAATCACTGAGAGACTCAAATACCTTAGCTTTCACCTTAAGAAACAGAAGAGCAAATATAAAGTAAGGAGAAGAAAAGAAACAATAAAAATCGAAGTGGAAATCAACGAAATAGGAATCTCCAAAATGATAAAGTATAAGAAGCCAAAAACCAATTCCTTGAAATAAATAAATAAATTTGAAAAACACTCTAGCCAAGTGAATAAGAAAAGAGAGAGCAGACACAATTTTCGATATCAGGCTGAGAGAGATATCACTACAGATTCTACGGCTATTAAAAAGAAAGTGAAGAAATATTAAGAATGACTTTTGCCTACGACTTTGACAGTTTATATGATATGGACAAATTGCTTATGTGACACAAACTACCAAAATCCTTGCAAGAAGAAACCGACAATCTGAACAACTCTATATCTACTAAGGAAATTGAAACTGTAGCTAAATCCTTCCCAGACCCAGAGTTTCACTGATGAATTCTACCAAATATTTTCAGAAAATATAATACCAATTCTATACAAAGTTTTTCAGAAAATTTAACAGAATTGAATATTTCCCAACTCCTTCTATGAGCATAATCTTGAAGCAAAACCAAAGACATTATAACAAACGTAAACTGTGCTTATCGTGGTGATCATTTTGAAATGTACAGAAATATCAAATCACTATGTTGTGTAACAGGAACTAACATGGTATTGTAAGCCAATTACATTTCTCAATCAAACAAACAAGCTCATAGAAAAAGAAATAGATGTGCAATTACCAGAAGTGGAAGGTGGGGGTAGGGAGGAATTGGATGAAGGCAGTCAAAAGGTACAAATTTCCAGTCATGAGATAAATAAGCAAATGTACAACATGATAAATATAAGGAACTCTGCTCTATGTTATACATGGAATTTGTTAAGAGAGTAAATCCTAAGAGTTCTCATCACAAGGAAAATAGTTTTTCTATTTCTTTAAGTTTGTATCTATATGAGATGATGGGTGTTCACTAAACTTACTGTGGTCATAATTTCGTGGTGTATGCAAGTCTAATCATTATGCTTTATACCTCAAACTTATACAGTGCTGTATGTTAATTATATCACAATAAAACTGGAAGGGAAAATAAGTAAACTGCACATCAGTATCTCTCATGAACATAGACACAAATATTCTAAACAAAATATTATCAAATCAAATCTAATGATATATAAAAGGGACAATGCACCATTTCCACCTAAGATTTGTCCGAATAATTTAAGATTTATTTAACAGTAAAAAACCAATCAAGTCTAGAATCAATTAGTCCTCTGATTCATTGCTCCTGAAAAGCTATTTTCCTTAGGAGTTAGTCCCCTGGGCCAATATAATAATTTCCAGAGAATCAAGAACTTAGGAAAAATACAGATTCAAAAACCAGTTTTTTTTTAGTTTTGAAGAATATGATGCTTAATAGCATTTGCCTTACAACACTGAATATTGTTCATATCAGAGTGGTTGCAATCTCTGACTGCTGAATAGCTAATGAAGGTGATAATTAATGGGAACATAGGCACAATACAATTCAATTGATTGCCATTCACAAGACCTTAGAAGAAAGCTACAGTGACTTGAAGAATTAGTTATGTTTTCTATAATCTTTATTTGTTCACAAGTCAGCCTTTTTTGTTTTGGAAAATACTACCTTAGATTATTCCTAACACACATACATATGTACATATATACATACATACACACATAAATAAAACAACTCTGCTTTTATTTTTTTTAACTTTTTGTTTTGTATTGGAGTATAGCCGATTAACAATGTTGTGATAGTTTCGGGGGCACAGCAAAGCAACTCAGCCATACACATACGTGTATCCATTCTCCCCCAGATTCCCCTCCCATCCAGGCTGCCACATAACATTGAGCAGAAAAGTTGAAGATTTTTTCAAAATTTTTTATTTATTTGGCACAGGACTTTCATTGCCACATGCAGGATCTATTTCCCTGAACAGGGATCGAACCTGGGACCCCAGAATTGGGAATGCAGAGTCTTAACCACTAGACCACCAGGGAAGTCCCAAATAACTCCCCTTTTAAACAGCAGTAGCTTCCAAAATATTTCAGACTATTTCCTACACTTTTAAATCATACATATGTAACAAATTCTTCCTTTTATAAGTTGTTTTAACACCAATATGTTATTCAAATGTAGACTATTTTGAGACATAGTGGAGTCTCAGTAAGTGTACATTAAAAGCTTATATTTGGAACTATCTCCTCCTATTAGCTTGCATGGTCAGCTCTAGGATATTAGCTATTAATTTCCAAGGAAGATTTTTTTTGGGAAAATATTATTAGATTTAATTTTCAGTTATTTATAAGCAACAATGAATTCACTAAATTCACTTAAAATCTTTATTTCCATAAATTAATAACCTTAAGCCCAAGAAACATGAATAAAATTACATCAAAGTACATCATAAGCAGATTTCTCAAAAGCAATAAAAAAGAGATTTTTTTTAAAGCCAGCAAGAAAAAAAAGACACACTAAGATACACTAAATAAGAAAAAAAATTTCTTGTTGGAAACAATGCAAGCAAGGAGAGAGTGGCCAATTATCTTTAAAGAAAGTACTAAAGGACAAACAATGACGAAACTACTATTCGATACCAGTGAAAAAATCTTTTTAAAATAAAGGAGAAATAAAGATTTATTTTCTACCAGCAACAGCAAAGGAATTCTTCAGGAAGAAAGAAAACAATTCTAGATGGGAATATGAATTTTCACAAAAGAATGTAGGCCACCAGAAATGGTGAATATGAGTAAATATGCATTATCCTTTTCTAGTTATTTGTCTCTTTTCAAAATGTTGTCCTTTAAGCAAAAATAAAAATAATGAGGTCTGAGGTATGTAGACTATGCAGATTAAAATGTCTGAACAACAATAGCAGAAAGGCTGAGAGAGAGAAGAAATAGAAGTATAATACTACAAGTTTCTTACGCTATATATGACATGGTATATGACACTTTAAGGTAGATTGTTCTTAATAACCTAAAATTGGAAATAACTCAAGGGTCTTTCAACAGATGAATCAATAATCATTTTATGGCATATTCATTGTACTTAGTAATAAAGAAGAATGAACTATCAGTAACTGTAATAGCATAGATAAATCTCAAAATAAATATCCTTAGTGAAATAAAAAACTTGACCAAAAAATGCACATAGTGTATGATATCATTTACTTGAAATTCTAGAAAATATATGGTGACAAAAAGTATGTTAGTGGTTGTCTGAAGGCAGGGTGTGGCTGGGAGGCATGGGGAAAGGAATTACTAAAGGGCATGAGGAATTTGGGGGACTAATGGTTATGTTCATTAGTTTGTGCTGATGTTTTCACAGGAAGATACTTTTGCTGAATCATAAATTTGTGCACTTTATATATTTATTTATTACAATTGGGTCAAACTTTATTTAATACGTCATGCTTAAATTATTTTTATTTTAGGAATGTAAGTTGATTTTAAAATTCGAAAAGCTGAACAGTTATCACATACATGGGGGAAAAAAGAAAACCGTTCTTATCTTGAGAGATAGAGAAAAAGCACTTGCTAATATTTAACACACATTCATGATAAAAACTCATAACTGTAACACACTACATGATAAATATTTCCTCACTTTGATAAAAAGCATTTACCATATCTTTAGTCAACATCATAATTAATAGTGACATTGAATTATGTCCCTCAGAGATGAAGAAAAAGAAAACAATACCTAAAGTCACCACTTCTATGCGGCATTATAGTAGAGATTCTAATTAGTGCAAGAAAGTCAAACATGAAGAATGGATGAGTAAATGAATAAATGAATGAATGAAGACATAGAATATTTGAGAAGGAGCAACAAATTGTCATTACTGATAGATGGAATTATTATATCCACAGAAAAGTTCAACAGAATTTACAAACTATTTAGTAAGGTAATTAGAGAGTTGAGCACAAAAAAGAAAAAGACTCTAAAGGAGATAGCATTTATCTTAAACATAAAAATGTTAAGGATAAACCTAACAAAAGATCTGCAAGATTTCTACACTAAAACCTATAAAATATTTAGTGAAATTAAAGAGATCTAAGTAAATTTAAAGAGATACTTTTGTGGGCAGAAAGACCCAGTACTGTAAGGATGGCAATTTTCTCAACTTGGTAAATTCAATACACTCTCACAGAATGTTATGAGTATGTGTGTGTGTGTGTGTGTGTGTGTGTGTGTGTGTATGCCTGTGTGTGTCACTGTGTGTGTAGACAACCTGATCTAAAATCTATACAAAATATAAATAATCAAGAAAAAATAATGCACAGTGCTAGACAATTAGACCAATGGAACAGAATAGAGAGTAAACACACACACACACACACACACACACACACACACCCCTTCATCTGACTTAGGACAGTGGGAAACCATGGATGATTTAATAACTGGTGCTGGGTAAACTGGATGTTCATATGGAAAAATATTTAATTTCTAACTGTACATGCAATTCCTAATGGTAAAATCATTAATGCTTTTAGAGAAAAAAAGTGTCATCATGACATTGAGGTAGGTGAAAATTTCTTAAACATTATATTAAAGGCCCTATTAATAAAGATAAAAATGGGGCTTCCCTGGTGGCACAGTGGTTGAGAGTCCGCCTGCCGATGTAGGGGACACAGGTTTGTGCCCTGGTCCGGGAAGATCCCACATGCCGCGGAGCGGCTGGGCCCGTGCGCCATGGCCGCTGAGCCTGGGCGTCCGGAGCCTGTGCCCCGCAACGGGAGAGGCCACAACAGTGAGAGGCCCGCGTACCGCAAAAAAAAAAAAAAGATAAAAATGAAGCATTAATACATTAATACTAATAACTTCTGAGAATAAAAGGGATGCTATTAATATGGTGAAAAAAATCCCCAATAGTGGGATATATATATATCTGACAAAAGAATTTTATTCAGAATGTATAACAAGTTCTACACATGGAGATGTAAATCTCCCCCATTGATAAAAATTCTTCACCAGACACGTCACACAAAATAATATTCAAATGATAAGTAAGCATACATAAAGCTCATACATAAAGCTCAACTTTATTTTTCATCACAGAAATGCAAGTTAAAAATAAAACACTGCATACCTATCAGAACAACTACCACGAAAAAGACAGGGCCAAGTGTTAGTGAAACCTGAAACAACTGAAGCTCATAAAGTGCTAATGATGTATACATATCTTTAATCACTTTGGAAAACAATTTGGTAGTATCTACTAAAGTTTTACATATACCAAATGATTCAGCAAGCCTGTCTATTTATCCACAAGGAAATTCATAGAAATATTTCCCAAAAGACATGAACAAAATTGCCCATAGCAGGTATTATTCTTAATAATGCTAAACTAGTCTATTTTAAAATATTAAGCATGGGACAACAAACATACAAAAACCAGCTAAATACAACTAAATTATTTTGTAATACTAAATATTTCAGAAGTAATATTTCTCTCTAATATAAAAATCTTAATCTAAATTCAGTTACATATTGATGAAATTCTAAAAGCTATTTATAAAATTTATTGGAAAGAATTACTGCATGAGTACAGAGAAGCAAATTTTAACAAAGAAGAATATGAGACGATCTTGACTAAATATATATTAAACTACCATAAAGTGATAGTAATTTAAAGAGAACAGCGTTGATACAGAAATTTAAAAATAAAACAATTTAAGAGAATAGAAAATTCAGAAAAAGACCTTTTCACATATAGACATATTTTACGTAATAAATAATACATGTCATATAATGGAAAGATAATGGACAATTGGTATCTCAACATGAGATAACGTTGCGATAACTGGCTATTCCTTTTAGGAAATATTGTAAACATATTTCATAATACCAGCAGAAGTAAATCCCAGAAGAGTTAAAACTTTAAGTTTAAAACTATAGGCTCCTAATTTCTGCTAATGGTTGTCTTTATTAATAAGATCCATCTTAGTGCTGAAAATAAGTATATTAGATAAAGTTTTTTTTAAATCTTAGCACAAAATGTCTGAAATACATACTGAGGTCAAAATATACTAAGGTCAAAACTGAAGAGGAAATGGAACACAACTGTGCTTTTTTCTAAGAGGCATTATCTAATCCCAGTAAACTGGGATTATGGTTCTAATTACCTCCCAAAATAAAAGGGACATAAATCAAAACCCAGAGCCCATGCTGGGGATTCAACTCATCACAAAATGAAGTAGTATTCCAAAGTAAGACAGCCTCAGTGGAAGCAAGAGCTGGAATTAAACCAGCCATCATGCATATTTACAGCTTGTGTTCACATGTTCTGGAAGGTCGAAGAAGCACAAGCCATCAAATTGTTTTAAAGTAGCTCTGGACTACAAAGGCCTTTAGGAACACAGTGGACATGGTTAGGCAAACTCTACACAAATAGATTTTGAAATGGTCAACGTGAGGTCAAAGATACCGGGTACAGAGGAAAACAACAATGCCTGAGAATAAACACAAATGACAGCCAGGAGAAACAGTTAGGTGAAAACACCAGATACTGGACCAAATGGACATAGGTTATTGAAAATATAAAACTATAGTAACTACATATAAAAATAAGGTAAAATCTTGGAAAACTTCTGAAAGGAAGGTAAAATTACAGAGAGTGTCATGGAGATTTTAAAAAAGAACCAATTAGTGTTCTAAAAGCAAAAACTCATTAGCAGAAGTATAAAGTAATCCAAATTTAAAACTAAGTATATAGAAAAGTTCTGGTTTAACTAAGACAGTGAAGCTCTCCAGAGTGCATCTCTGGCCCTTACTATAGCTAAAATTTGGCAAATACATACACACGTGCATACATAAAAATAAAAAATCAAGCTATTTGAAGAATCTGAAAATTAAGGCAGGTGAGGTGAATTATGGAATGGACTCAAACGTTAAGAAGCACCCCTCACAAGGGTGAGTTTTGTTTTTTGTCTTTTCCTTCTCATGGCTTGACTTCTGTCTTGGGTTCCAGTCACAGTGGTGTCAGCAACTAGAACAATGATAGACTTACCTCTCTGTTTATGACCAGAGGAAAATATTGAAAGGGTCTCAGGTGAGTGGGACTGAGAGTAGGAAATACTAGAGGGGACAGAGCCAGAAAAGGGGGTCCCCTAATTCTTTTTACAGGCATACCCTGGAGATACTGCAATTCAGTTCCAGATCACCGCAATAAAGTGCAATAAAGTGAGGCACACAAGTTTTTTGATTTCCCAGTGCATATAAAAATACATGGACACTATACTATAGTCCTTGAATTGTACAGGAGCATTATGTCTAAAAAAATTCACATACCTTAATTTAAAATATTTTATTGCTAAAAATTTCTACCCATCATCTGAGCCTTCAGCGAGTCTGTAGTAGTAAACACCAAAATCACTGACCATAGATCACCATAACGATACAATAATAACGAAAAAGTTTGAAATATTGTCAGAATCACCAAAGTGAAACACAGAGAAGTGAGCAAATATTGTTGGAAAAAATAGCACCAATAGACTTGCTTAATGCTGGGTTGCTACAAAATTTCAATTTGTAAAAAGCACAGTATCTGTGAAGCACAATAAAGCAAAGTGCAATAAAACGAGGTCAGCCTGTGTATGCATTCATGCATGTTGTAGCCTAATCCCTAACTCATGTCTGTGTGGGACAAACAAAAACCAGCCTGAGAAAGCCTCTGAACTGAACTGAGACTTGAACTAACCACACAGTTTCAATCTAATCCCTGACTATACATCCTTTGGACAAACCTAAACCAACATAGCAAAAGCTATAAGCACTGAATTGCTATTTGAACTGCTGTCCATAGTTTATATAGAAGTTATTGATGTTTGAATATTTAGATTTTTAACTTTACAAGAAATTACTCAACAGTTTCCCAAAGTTTCCGACTAGAGCATATTACTCCTACCTAAAGAATCTCTTTTCACATTACTTGTGATTCAGACATACTAGTTATGAATTCTCTCAGGTTCTTTTGTCCCACAATGTATTTTGCCTTTATTTTTTTCAAGTACAGAATTATAGTATGATTTTGCTTTCAGTATTTTCACAACATTTTTTAATACTTTTATAATCCCTGTCTTTGTTCCTCTCTGTGTTGTCTTTCTTACTCTGGCTGCTGTCAAGATTTTCTCTTTATCTTTCTTTAATTTTCAGCAGATGGAAGATAATCTCTCATTTTCTCGTGCTCCCGTAAGACTTAGCCTCACGAGACACAGAACTTGAACAGGCATACTTTGGAAATATTGTGGGTTCAGTTCCAGACCACCACAATAAAGTGCATATCACAATAGAGTCAGTTACATGAACTTTTAATTTCTCAGTGCCAACAAAAGTTATGTTTACACTATACTGTAGTCTAGTGTGCAATAGCGTTATGTCTAAAAAAAAAAATGTATGTACCTTAATTTAAAAATATTTTATTGCTAAAATATGCTAACCAACATCAGCCTTCAGCAACTCATAATCTTTTTGCTGGTGAAAGGGTCTTCCCTTGATGTTGATGGCTGATGACTTATCAGGATGATGGATGCTGAAGGTTGGGTGTCTGTGGCAATTTTTTAAAATAAGACAACAATGAAGTTTGCCCCATCAATTGACTCTTCCTTTCAGGAAAAATTCCTCTGCATCATGCAATGCTGTTTGATAGCATTTTACCCACAGTAGAACTTCTTTCAAAATTGAAGTCAATTCTCTCAAACCCTGCCACTGCTTTATCAACTAAGTTTACTTAATATTCTAAATCATTTATTGTCTTTTCAGCAATCATCACAGCATCTTTACCAGGAGCAGATTTCATCTGAAGAAACCACTTTCTTTGCTCATCCATAAGAACTAACTCCTCATCCATTTCACTTTTATCATGAGATTGCAGCAATTCAGTCACATCTCCAGGCTCCACTTCTAGTTCTGGTTCTAGTTCTCTTGTTTCCATAACATCTGCAGTTCCTTCCTCTGCTACAGCACCACCAACGTCATCCATGAGGACTACAATCAATTTCTTCCAAACTTCTGTTAGTGTTGATATTTTGACCTCTTCTCAGGAATCATGAATGTTCTTACTGGCATCTAGAATGGTGAATCCTTTCCAGAAGGTTTTCAATTTACTATGCCCATCCATCAGAAGAATCACTATCTATGGCAGCTACATATAGCCTTATGAAATATATTTCTTAAATAATAAGACTTGGAAATTAAAATTACTATTTGATTCATGGGCTGCAGAATGGCTGTTGTGTTAGCAGGCATGAAAACAACATTAATCTCATTGTACATCTCCATCAGAGCTCTTGGGTGACCAGGTGCATTGTCAATAAGTAGTAATATTTTGAAAGGAATCTTATATTTCTGAGCAGTAGGTCTCAACAGTGGGCTTAAAATGTTCAGTAAACCATCCAGGCCTTGTTGTGACATTGATAGAGCACAGCCAGAGTAGATTTGGCATAATTGTTAAAGGCCCTAATTATTTCAGAATGATAAATAAGCATTGGCTTCTACCTAAAGTTACTGGCTGCATTAGCGCCTAACAAGAGAGTCAGCCTGTACTTTGAAGCTTGAAGCCAGGCATTGACTTCTCCTCTCTAGCTATGAAAGTCCTAGATAGCATCTTCTTCCAATAGAAGGCTGTTTAATCTACATGGAAAATCTGTTGTTTAGTGTAGCCACCTTCATTAATTATTTTAGCTGGAGCGTCTCCATAACTTGCTGCAGCTTCTACATCAGCACTTGCTGTTTCATCTTGCACTTTGATGTTACGGAGATGGCTTCTTTCCTTAAACTCCATGAACCAATATTTGCTAGCTTCAAACTCCTCTTCTTCATTAACAACTTGGCTGTTTGGTGCAAGACGCCTAGCTTTCAGCCTGTCTTGGCTTTTGGACATGCCTTCCTCACTAAGCTTCAACATTTCTAACTTTTGATTTAAAGTGAGAGACAGTGCAACTCTTCCTTTCACTTCAACACTTAGAGGCCATTGTAGGGTTATTAATTGGCCTAATTTCAATATTGTTGTGTCCCAAGAAATAGGGAGGTCTGAGGAGAGAGAGAGATGGGGAACAGCCAGTGGGTGGACAGTCAGAGCACACATATTTATCGATTAAGTTCACCATCTTATATGAGCTGGGTTAGTGAAACACCAAAATAATTATAATAGTAACATCAAAGATCACTGATCACAAATCACCATAAGAAATATAATAATAATAAAAAAAGTTTGAAATATTGCAAGAATTACCAGAATGTGACACAGAGACATGAAGTGAGCAAATGTTATTGGAAAAAATGGCACCAAGAGACTTGCTCCAGGTAGGGTTGCCACAAACCTTCAATTTGTAAAAACCTCAATGTCTGTGAAGTGCAATAAAGTGAAGCACAATAAAGTGAGGTATACCTGTATATGATATAAAGATCGGGAATGTTTGCTTTCATTTTACCTAGAAGCATTTCCCTTTTCACATACCATAAGAATTATATCTGTAGCCCTTTGTCTAGTTAATTGTTCTGTTCTGAGGGCCAAGCTGTTACAGCCTGGATGGGGTCCCTAAGCCTCAGGTGGGAGGAACTGAAGCCTATCTCCCTAGGTATTTACATTTAAAAAGGTAGGAAGCTCAGACTTGGAGTCATCTCTAGTTGGATAAAAGTTAGAGACATGCAGGTTTATCAGGCCATCAAAAAGATTCATTTACATCCCAAAATACTATAGTGAGAAGGCAGGATCTTCTTCATCCTGTCTCAAAGGCACTAAAGTTAGTTTTTTTCTTTTTAGGAGGGAAGGGGGATGGCTGTCTTTCTCCTGACTATAAATCAAGATAGCCCATTTTCCCCCATCACTTACCTATGGAGTGTCTGATCACTATTTCATAGGAGGTAGGTAATTTTTCCATTAGGCTTTCATTGTATTGCCCCAGAGCTAATGTCTGAGGCAAGGAAGCTGAATTCTAGTTATTTACAACTAACTAACTAACAAGTAGTTTGACTCTGATCCTGAACACCTTGTGTGTGCATCCAGGATAAAATTAATAAAGATGAATACTAAATTACTAACAAATGATCAGTTTTGATCATTTATTCATCTTTCCAAAGAATAAGCTTTGTGGGTAATTCATTTCAGTTATTTGCTTTCCTTATCATTGATTTCACCTTTGATTCTTATTTTTATACCATCTAAATAATTTTTTTTAATTTTGTGTTGTCTCTTCCTGCTTCTCAATTTCAATATTGAATCTAAATTTGCAATTTTCTTTTTGAATGATACCAATTTAAATACGACAACACTAAAAGAAAGAGTATATTTTTCTTCATGCTTCCCTAGGATAATGCTATTTTGTTGGCATTAGATCCTTGAATCACAGTCCTTTTATTTTAAAACGCTGTAAAACTGTGTTCATTATTTTCTATCTTCCAAATTTCCAGATGACAAATTCAATACCAGTTTGATCTTCTTAACATAGTATGTAACCTACTCATTCTGTCTCTATTACTGAGGTTCAGAAATTGCACTAGGAACTTTTTTGCAAAGAATCTGTGAGATCTTTCAGTTATATTATTCTCAGCTTAGAGAGGTCTCCTTTCTCTTTCTCGGTGTTTCTTTATTTTTCTCTCTTTCTTTCTCTTACTATTGCTCATATTTTGCACAGATGTTTCATTTTGTTTAATTTATTATATTTGTTATGTATGTGTGTTATATTTTTCCAGATACACACATTAGAACATTAGCTTGGTTTTTAGCAGCAACATATTTCAAAATTTCTCAGTTGTATGTTGTAGTTTGAAAATTGTGCTTTTGAACTCCAAAAATTTTTCTTGAATTTTATTTTTTTTATACAGCAAGTTCTTATCAGCAATCTATTTTATACATATTAGTGTATACATGTCAATCCCAATCTCCCAATTCATCCCACCACCCACCCCACCCCCGCCCCGCTTTCCCCCCTTCATGTCCATACGTTTGTTCTCTACATCTGTGTCTCTATTTCTGTATTGCAAACCGGTTCATCTGTACCATTTTTCTAAATTCCACATATATTCGTTAATATATGATATTTGTTTTTCTCTTACTGACTTACATCACTCTGTATGACAGTCTCTAGATCCGTCCAAGTCTCTACAAATGACCCAATTTCATTCCTTTTATGGCTAATATTCCACTTTATATATGTACCACATCTTCTTTATCCATTCATCTGTCAATGGGCATTTAGGTTGCTTCCATGTCCTGGCTATTGGAAATAGTGCTGCAATGAACATTGGGGTGCATGTGTCTTTTTGAATTATGGTTTTCTCTGGGTATATGCTTAGTAGTGGGATTGCTGGGTCATATGGTAATTCTATTTTTAGTTTTTTAAGGAACCTCCATACTGTTCTCCATAGTGGCTGTATCAATTTACATTCCCACCAACAGTGCAAGAGGGTTCCCTTTTCTCGACACCCTTTCCAGCATTTGTTGTTTGTAGATTTTCTGATGATGCCCATTCTAACTGGTGTGAAGTGATACCTCATTGTAATTTTGATTTGCATTTCTCTAATAATTAGTGATGCTGTGCATCCTTTCATGTGTCTCTTGGCCATCTGTATGTCTTCTTTGGAGAAATGTCTATTTAGGGCTTCTGCCCTTTTTTGATTGGGTTGTTTGTTTTTTTAATATTGAGGTGCATGAGCTGTTCATATATTTTGGAGATTAATCCTTTGTCCACTGATTTGTTTGCAAATATCGTCTCCCATTCTAAGGGTTGTCTTTTCATCTTGTTTATAGTTTCCTTTGCTGTGCAAAAGCTTTTAAGTTTCATTAGGTCCCATTTGCTTATTTTTGTTTTTATTTCCATTACTCTAGGAGGTGGGTCAAGAAAGATCTTTCTGTGATTTATGTCAAAGAGTGTTCTTCCTGTGTTTACCTCTAAGAGTTTTATAGTGTCTGCTCTTACATTTAGGGCTTTAATCGATTTTGAGTTTATTTTTGTGTATGGTGTTATACATTTTCTCCTTAAAATTTTTCATTACTTTCACAATTATATTTCTTTCGTACAATTTCTAATTGACCTGTTTCAACAAAATTGCCTCTTCCTACATTTTTAGTTCTATTAGATCTATGAAATTATTGAGTCTTCTAAAATAGATTGTATTTTGTTCTTTAACTTTTCATGTAAATGGATGTTATTCTTCAGAAACTCATTCATGATAATGGTATATCTTGTGTAGGTTAAACTTTTAGCTGGAAGAATACAAGGTAGAAAGTTGGTCTGAGGCAAAAGAGATGGAAAATAACTTTCTGCTATGGGGCAGTAGAAGAAGCTTATTTTTCCTCTAGATGTAAGCAAAGAGATATAATCTTTTCCTAGACACATTGAATGACATCAGTTCAGTCCACTACTTCAATCTCTTCTCCAGAGATGGGTACCACCACTGGGCACCATACTGAGCAAGAGATTCTAGGCAGGTCATCCTTATTTTGCCAAAGGGTTCAATTTGGTTAACCTGACTGGTTCTTATATGACAAGAAAGAATGTGTAGTTATTTCCATAGAAACCAATAATCAATAAGCAGCCTCCTGTCACTGAACCTTTATTTTCTTTCTCTTTTTTCCTCCCTCCTTTTACGAACACTATTGCCCTACAGTCACTTTTCTGTTCCCTTCTCTCTGCATATCCGGGCTTCAGATTCACTTAAGATTCCCTCCAGGCTATTAAGTAGTTGAGTCTTCCTAACAGGTTATAATAAGGAAGGTAGGATCTTGAGTCAACTTTCAGATTGTCAGTTCCATAACATTTTAGTTTTTAAATGTTGTTGTTTTAACTCAGACATTCAGCATTGTGTTACATTTTTTCCCTAATTCATAGCAGACAATTATTATAACTTCTAGACAATGCTATTGATTAATTTTATTTTAGTATTTCTTCCTCTTCATTCTTCGTTCAAACAACCATTCCTTTTCCTCGATACACACCTGCTATAATGGGTTTAATAAATTTCTTCAGTTAGATATTTATCCTTGGCAAATAATATGTATTGTTTTTTGGGGTCAATCATGAGTGTATGTGGTACTAACTATAAGTTACATGTTTACTTGTAGTAATCTCTTTCTGTTTTCACTCCATATTCTTTTAAACTATCTATTCCTCCTACTGTGTATTTATCTAGTTCTTCACTACTCTCCACTTAATAATATGTATCCATTACCAGAACGATGAACTCAGAATTTACATCTAGATTCCTGCTACTGGAAACAATGCTGTGGTAGAAAAATAAAACTCCATCAGGCTTATTTACATCAAATTACAATCACTTTATAATGGTTTTGTCCATTTTTACTGGTGATAAAGAGCAATGGTGGGATGAGTGGGAAAGACAATAAAGGGAAAACTTATAAATATGTATCAGCATAACCATCAAAATATGTGATTCATACAGATGCGTGGATCCACATCATGACAATTCAATATATGGAGTGTACCACTGTGTCAGGCTCATTGAATCATACAAAATTACTAATTCACAGGAAAAGAATGTGCAACAATCTAATCTTTTTCCATTAGATTATCAGTAACTTTCACCTTGAGAAAGAAAAGAAAATGAGTGATGCTTTACTGAAAAACAAAGTCAATATTTGCTATTGGTGGAGTCAATCATTAGAAATGCCTAGCTATGTTACAAATGTCTGCATTTTATGTTACAGTTTCAAAAGACCAGGAGTCTCTTGCCAGATAAAATCACTGATTAATATTTCATTCTTGCTAAACCATGCATTCCCAATTGCCTTTTATTTAATTTTTTGGATCTTTGAAATAGATTTTCATATTCTTAGACTGAATATTAGGTACATAATTTTTAAAAAGCTCAATTCACATACAACTATAAAAGAAATAAAAGTCAACTTAAAGTTCATTGTATTTACTTTAAACTAGTTTTTTTCAAAGACGTGGGTGATGTCTATTTGTGGACAATGATTTTATAGCTGTCTTAATGCCATCAGCTATAATCAATGTCTTTTGATTGTAGAATTTTAACAAATCATTGAGAAACAAAATAATCGGAATGATTATTATATAATCATATAATGACACAATCAAAACAAAGCAGACGGGAAAACCAGTAAAATATGGTTGTTCATATAGATAAAATTAACAAATAATTATCTAATTAGCTATATTACTATCACAAAGGGAAATATAGTGGCAAGATGCCCAGACAACATTAAGAAAGAAAATCAGCACCATTTAAATGAAAATTCACTGTGTAAGCCATCATTTTGCTATATCTTCAACATAGTACCCCTGCAAAATATTTTTCATATTTATTACTACACTTAGAAATATTTCTTTAGGGAGACAAGAATGTATTCCACAGATAGTTTCTGTAAGAGACAAGAATACTTTCAAAACAGCAATACTTTTTGTATGGCAATTTTCAAATTCAATCATATTTCTTCACTGTCTGGAGTCTTATAGGCTTTTGAATGGCTTCCAAGCTCGTTCCCACCTTAATCTAATCCAAATTTCTGATTATGCTTGAAAGATAATAATCAAATTATATTTCAGTGGGAAAGTGCAGTTAGTCTGAAGTCACTTGGTGGCTTTTCAGCATCATCCAGTCAGATCAGGATAACTGGGTTGCAGTTCTATGAATCCAAGCAGAGAATTCACAACATGAAGGACAATAGTGCATCCTCTCATAAAGTCTGTGAGTATGTTATTATTACCATTATTAATGATAATAAGAAAATGCAATGAGTATTTGAAAAGAACTATGCATTCTGCAAAATATTATCAAATACAACAAGTACCACAGTAAACCATGCTGTGAAGCACTATTATTATATGTCTATATAAATTAATGTTGGTGGAAATACTTGGATCTGAAATTGAGAATTAAACAATTTTATTTAATTAACCCAATTTATTGAGTTAGAGTTAATTTTTAAAATATATTCTGTTTAATAAGATGGAGCCACATTAACATTTATTAATTT
Source organism: Globicephala melas (assembly GCF_963455315.2). NCBI lineage: Eukaryota > Metazoa > Chordata > Mammalia > Artiodactyla > Delphinidae > Globicephala > Globicephala melas. Next base: position 35,264,983 of record NC_083318.1, read on the forward strand.
TGGAATCTTATAAACAGGAGGAAATAAACATTTGCAAGTCAAGGAGTATATATCTCTATAGTGTCAGATATCTTTCTTATAAGTAAATAAAGATCCCATCTCCTAAAATAATGACAGTAGTCTTTCCCAAAATCTGGGATGGAATTTCAGTTGCATTTCACTAAAGTGTGCTGATGTAAATGTTCTCAACATTTTCTTCTCAGAAAAGTTTAGATTTTTTAAACTAAAGAATTTTTTTGCATAAAGGTTGTGTCAAAAACATGTAAAATAAAGTTACTTAGACAAATGGATCAGAAACCTGAAAACTGGAATAATGAAACACACACATAAAGTCTACAGCAAAACTGAAATGAAAAGTTAGTACAACAAAAGGATAATTAGGAAAGGGTTCTAAAACTAGAAAGCTGTTATATTAAAGTAGATTATGGAATAAAATTTATGAAGGATTAGAATATGTAGTTATATCTGCTACTCAAGATGCAATCTTCTTAAGATGTTTTTTGAGTCATAATCAGAAAGAATGAGTGGGATTTTACCTTTGGACTTGGCATTTGGACTGTGATGGAACCTAAGTAATTTACTCTAGTTTCGATTCATAATATCGTTGGTACTGAAATACTTCTTTGCCATTATAAGATCATATTTACTAGGATAATTTTTATAATAAATCATCTCCTTTGATAGAACTCAACCATTATCATTATCATGTGTCAATATATTAATTTGTTAACTATGTCATGATGCAAATATTTCAAAACTGGCCTCCATAAGCTTACACTTTTTATATTTTTCTGATAATATTTTAGGAAAGAATCTGAGGAAACATGGCAAGAAACTGTTCTATTTAGCATTATAATAAATTTTAAAATAAATAAATGAGCCTAATTAAACTTAAAAGCTTTTGCACAGCAAAGGAAACTACTGACAAATCAAAAAGACAATTTACTGAAAGGGAAAAGATATTTGCAAATAATATGACTGATAAGGGGTTAGTATCCAACAAATAAACAGCTCATACAACTCAACATCAAAAAAACAACCCAATTAAAAAATGAGAAGAAGGGCTTCCCTGGTGGCGCAGTGGTTGAGAGTCCGCCTGCCAATGCAGGGGACACAGGTTCGTGTCCCGGTCTGGGAAGATCCCACATGCCGCGGAGCGGCTGGGCCCATGAGCCATGGCCTCTGAGCCTGTGCGTCCGGAGCCTGTGCTCTGCAACGGGAGAGGCCACAACAGTGAGAGGCCCATGTACCACAAAAAAAAAAAAAGAGAAGAAGAATTGAATAATTTTTTTTTCCAAAGAGGAAATGCAGATGGCCAACGGGCATGTGAAAAGATGCTCAACTAATTATTGAGAAATGCAACTCAAACCTACAATGAGATATCACCTCATACCACTCAGAATGGCCATCATAAAAGTCTACAGGGGTCTGCCACTGGCGTCCACTTTCCACCAGAGCAAATGGATGGCCACAGCCATCAAGGTCCTAAGGTAGCTGGGTTCCTACTCAGTGGTGTGGGCCACTGAAGACACTGGGAAAAGAGTTCGCAGACATCTGAAAGCAAGGAAGGGTGAAAGACTTCCATTATGGCTGTGGAGACTGATAATAGTAGCTACAAGAAATGGATTCTCTGAGTGCTTCCTTCCTGTCAGCCTGAAGACAAGAACCTCTGGAGAGGTGCCTCTTCAACTCTACACTAGGGGGAAGGTATCAGAAACTCTCTGAGAGCCAGACTCCAGAGAAAGCTGTGAGTAATTAGGATGTTAGGGCCCTGCTTTGACACAGCACATGCTGTGTGGCTGACAGTGTCTTGGTGCTCCAGTGAGGTGTCAGGCCTGAGCGTCTGAGGTAGGAGAGCTGAGTTCAGGACATTGGTCCATCAGAGACCTCATGGCCCCTTATAATATGAATTGGCTAGAGATCTCCCAGAGATCTCTGTCTCAACACTAAGACCCAGCTCCAATAAAAAATCAGCAAGATCCAGTGCTGGACACCCCATGCCAAACAACTAGCAAGACAGGAACACAGCCACACCCATTAGTAGAGAGGCTACCTAAAATCATACTAAGTTCACAGACACCCCAAAACACACCACCAGATGTGGACCTGCCCACCAGAAAGACAAGCTCCAGCTTCATCCATCAGAACAGAGGCACAGTCCCCTCCATCAAGAAGCCTACACAACCCACTGAACCAACCTTATCCACTGGGGGAAGACAATAAAAACAACGGGAACTATGAACGTGCAGCTGGTGGAAAGGAGACCCTAAACACAGTAAGTTAAGCAAAATGAGAAGAAAGAGAAATACACAGCAGATGAAGGAGCAAGGTAAAAACATCAGACCAAACAAATGAAGAGGAAATAGGCAGTCTACCTGAAAAAGAATTCAGAGTAATGATAGTAAAGATGATCCAAAATTCTGGAAATAGAATGAAGAAAATACAAGAAATGTTTAACAAGAACCTAGAAGAACTAAAGAGCAAACAAACAATGATGAACAACACAATAAATGAAATTAAAAATTCTCTAGAAGGAATCAAGAGCAGAAGAGTTGAGGCAGAAGAATGGACAGTGACTGGGAAGATAAAATAGTGGAAATAGCTACTGCAGAGCAGAATAAAGAAAAAAGCATGAAAAGAATTGAGGACAGCCTCAGAGACCACTGGGACAACATTAAATGCACTGACATTTGAATTATAGTGGGTCCCAGAAGAAGAAGAGAAAAAGAAAGGGACTCAGAAAATATTTGAAGAGAGTATAGTTGAAAACTTCCCTAATATGGGAAAGGAAATAGTCAAAAGCCCAGGAAGTGCAGAGAGTCCTATACAGGATAAATCCAAGGAGAAACATGCCAACACACATATTAATCAAACTATCAAAAATTAAATACAAAGAAAACTATTAAAAGCATCAAGGGAAAAATAACAAATAACATACAAGGGAATCCCCATAAGGCTAACAGTTGATCTTTCAGCAGAAACTCTGCAAGCCAGAAGGGAGTGGCAGGACATATTTAAAGTAATGAAAGGGAAAAACCTACAACCAAGACTACTCTACCCAGCAAGGATCTCATTCAGATTTGATGGAGAAATTGAAACCTTTACAGACAAGTAAAAACTAAGAGAATGCAGCACCACTAAACCAGCTTCACAAGAAATTCTAAAGGAACTTCTCTAGGCAGGAAACACAAGAGAAGGAAAAGACCTCCTTAAAAAATTAAGAAAATGGTAATAGAACCATACATATCAATAACTACATTAAATGTAAATGGATTAAATGCTCCAACCAAAAGTCATAGACTGGCTGAATGTATATGAAAACAAAACCTATATATATGCTGTCTACAAAGGACCCACTTCAGACCTAGGGACACATAAAGACTGAAAGTGAGAGGATAGAAAAAGATATTCTATGCAAATGGAAATCAAAACAAAGATGGAATAACAATTCTCATATCAGACAAAATAGCCTTTAGAATAAAGACTATTACAAGAGACAAAGAAGGACATTACATAATGATCAAGGGATCAATCCAAGAAGAAGATATAACAATTGTAAATATTTATGCACACAATACAGGAGCACCTCAAAACATAAGGCAAAGGCTAACAGCCATAAAACGGGAAATCTACAGTAACACAATCATAGTATGGGACTTTAACACCCCACTTTTACCAATGGACAGATCATCCAAAATGAAAATAAATAAGGAAAGACAAGCTTTAAATGACACATTAAACAAGATGGACTTAATTGATATTTATAGGACATTCCATCTAAAAACAACAAAATAAACTTTCTTCTCAAGTGCACATGGAACATTCACCAGGAAGAGCATAACTTGGGTCACAATTCAACCTTGGTAAATTTAAGAAAATTGAAACCATATCAAGTACCTTTTCTGACCACAACGCTATAAGACCAGATATCAATTACAGAAAAAAAAAGTAAAAAATACAAACATACGGAGGCTAATCAATACACTACTAAATAACCAAGAGATCACTGAAGAAATCAAAGGGGGACTCAAAATGTACCTAGAAACAAATGACAATGAAAACACGGTGACCCAAAACCTATGGGATTCAGCAAAAGCACTTTTAAGAGGGAAGTTTATAGAAATACAGTCCTACCTCAAGAAAAAAGAAATATTTCAAATAAACAATCTAACCTTACACCTAAAGCAATTGAGAAAGAAGAAGAAGAACAACAACAACAAAAACCCCCAAAGTTAGCAGAAGGAAAGAAAGCATAAAGATCAAATCAGAAATAAATGAAAAAGAAATGAAGGAAATGATAGCAAATATCAATAAAACTAAAAGCTGGTTCTTTGAGAAGATAAACAAAATTGATAAACCATTAGCTGGACTCATCAAGAAAAAAAGGGAGAAGACTCAAATCAATAGAATTAGAAATGAAAAAGGAGAAGTAACAACTGACACTGCAGAAATACAAAAGATCATGTGAGATTACTATAAGCCAATAAAATGGACAACCTGGAAGAAATTGACAAATGTTTAGAAAAGCATAACCTTCCGAGACTGAACCAGGAGAAATAGAAAATATAAACAGACCAATCACAAGCACTAAAATTGAAACTGTGATTAAAAATCTTCCAACAAACAAAAGCCCAGGACCAGGTGGCTTCACAGGTGAATTCTATCAAACATTTAGAGAAGAGCTAGCACCTATCCTTCTCAAACTCTTCCAAAATATAGCAGAGGGAGGAACACTCCCAAACTCATTCTACGAGGCCACCATCACCCTGACACCAAAACGAGACAAAGATGTCACAAAGAAAGAAAACTACAGGCTAATATCATTGATGAACATAGATGCAAAAATCCTCAACAAAATTCTAGCAAACAGAATCCAACAGCACATTAAAAGGATCATATACCATGATCAAGCGGGATTATCCCAGGAATGCAAGGATTCTTCAATATACACAAATCAATCAATGTGATAAACCATATTAACAAATTGAAGGAGAAAAACCACATGATCATCTCAACAGATGCAGAAAAAGCTTTCAAAAAAATTCAGCAACAATTTATGACAAAACCCTCCAGAAAGTAGGCATAGAGGGAACTTACCTCAACATAATAAAGGCCATATATGACAAACCCACAGCCAACATCATTCTCAATGGTGAAAAACTGAAACCATTTCCACTAAGATCAGGAACAAGACAAGGTTGCCCACTCTCACCACTCTTATTCAGCATAGTTTTGGAAGTTTTAGCCACAGCAATCAGAGAAGAAAAAGAAATAAATGGAATCCAAATTGGAAAAGAAGAAGTAAAAGTGTCACTCTTTGGAGATGACATGATAGTACACCTAGTGAATCCTAAAGATGTTACCAGAAAACTACTAGAGCTAATCAATGAATGTGGTAAAGTAGCAGGATACAAAATTATTGCACAGAAATCTCTTGCATTCCTATACACTAATGATGAAAAATCTGAAAGAGAAATTAAGGAAACTCCCATTACCATTGCCACAAAAGGAATAAAATACCTTGGAATAAACCCACCTAAGGAGACAAAAGACCTGTATGCAGAAAACTATAAGACACTGATGAAAGAAATTAAAGATGAAACAAACAGATGGAGAGATATACCATGTTCTTGGATTGGAAGAATCAACATTGTGAAAATGACTATACTACCCAAAGCAATCTACAAATTCAATGCAATCCTTATCAAACTACCAACAGCATTTTTCACAGAAATAGAACAAAAAAATTCACAAAAGACCCTGAATAGCCAAAGCAATCTTGAGAAAGAAAAACGGAGCTGGAGGAATCAGGCTCCCTGACTTCAGACTATACTACAAAGCTACAGTAATCAAGATAGCATGGTACTGGCACAAAAACAGAAATATTGATCAATGGAACAGGATAGAAAGTCCAGAGATAAACCCCCACACATGTGGTCACCATATCTTTGATAAAGGAACCAAGAATATACAATGGAGAAAAGACAGCCTATTCAATAAGCGGTGTTGGGAAAACTGGACAGCTACATGTAAAAGAATGAAATTAGAACACTCCCTAACACCATATACAAAAATAAAATCAGAATGGATTAAAGACCTAAATGTAATTCCAGACACTATAAAACTCTTAGAAGAAAACATAGGCAGAACACTCCATGACATAAATCACAGCAAGATCCTTTTTGACCCACCTCCTAGAGAAATGGAAATAAAAACAAAAATAAACAAATGGGACCTAATGAAACTTAAAAGCTTTTACACAGCCAAGGAAACCATAAACAAGACGAAAAGACAATGCTCAGAATGGTAGAAAATATTTGCAAACAAAGCGACTGACAAAGGATTAATGTCCAAAATATACAAGCAGCTCATGCAGCTCAATAACAAAAAAACAAACAACCCAATCAAAAATTGGGCAGAAGACCTAAACAGACATTTCTCTGAAGAAGATATACAGATTGCCAACAAATACATGAAAGGGTGCTCACATTACCAATCTTTAGAGAAATGCAAATCAAAACTACAATGAGGTATCGTCTCACACCGGTCAGAAAGGCTATCATCAAAAAGTCTAAAAACAATAAATGCTGGAGATGGTGTGGAGAAAAGGGAACCCTCTTGCACTTTTGGTGGGAATGTAAATTGATACAGCCACTATGGAGAACAGTATTGAGGTTCCTTAAAAAATTTAAAGTAGAACTACCATATGACCCAACAATCCCACTACTGGACATATACCTGGAGAAAAACATAATTCAAAAAGTGTCATGTACCAAAATGTTCATTGCAGCTCTATTTACAATAGCCAGGACATGGAAGCAACCTAAGAGTCCATCGACAGATGAATGGATAAAGAAGATGTGGCACATATACACAATGGAATATTACTCAGCCATAAAAAGAAACGAAATTGAGTTATTTGTAGTGAGGTGGATGGACCTAGAGTCTGTCATACACAGTGAAGTAAGTCAAAAAGAGAAAAACAAATACCATATGCTAACACATATATATGGAATCTAAAAAAAAAAAAATGGTTCTGAAGAACCTAGGGGCAGGACAGGAATAAAGACACAGAGGTTGATAATGGACTTGAAGACACGGGGAGGGGAAAGGGTAAGCTGGGACGAAGTGAGAGAATGGTATGGACATATATACACTACCAAATGTAAAATGGGCTTCCTTGGTGGCGCAGTGGTTGGGAGTCCGCCTGCCGATGCAGGGGACGCGGGTTCGTGCCCCGGTCCGGGAGGGTCCCGCGTGCCGCGGAGCGGCTGCGCCCGTGAGCCGTGGCCGCTGAGCCTGCGCGTCCGGAGCCTGTGCTCCGCAACGGGAGAGGCCGCAGTGATGAGAGGCCCGTACCGCCAAAAAAAAAAAAAAAAAAAAAAAAAATAGGTAGCTAGTGGGAAGCAGCTGCATAGCACAGGGAGATCAGCTCAGTGCTTTGTGACCACCTAGAGGGGTGGGATACGGAGGGTGGGCGGGAGGTGCAAAAGGGAGGGAATATGGGGATACATGTATACATATAGCTGATTCACTTTGTGATACAGCAGAAACTAACACACCATTGTAAAGCAATTATATTCCAATAAAGATGTTAAAAAATTATTTAACAGCTCCATGCATTAACATATGTTTTTGTTGTTATGCTTACTCCTCATTTGTTACACATCAGTAATGGAAAATAAACATCTGCAGAAACTAAAATTAGTACTACTCTAATAGATGAATAAATATTTCCTTTGTAACTGCAAAAAAAAAAGAAGTCTACAAATAATATGGATAAACAACAAGGTCCTACTGTATAGCACAGGGAATTATATTCAATATCCTGTGATAAATCATAATGGAAAGAATGTCTGTCTGTGTATAACTGAGTCACTCCTGTACAGCAGAGATTGGCATAGCATTGGAAATAATTTTACTTCAATAAAAAAAATTTACAAATAATAAATCCTGGGGAGGGTGTGGAGAAAAGGGAACCCTCCTCCACTGTTGTTAGGAGAGTAAATTGGTGCAGCCACAGTGGAGGACAGTATGGAGGTTCCTTAAAAACTAAAAATAGAGTTACCATATGATCCAGCAATCACACTCCTGGGCGTATACCCAGAAAAGATTAAAAACTCTCATTTGATGCACCCCAATGTTCATAGCAGCACTATTTACAGTAGTCAAGACATGGAAGCAACCTAAGAGTCCATTGGCAGGTGAACGAATAAGATGTGCTACATATATACAGTGGAATATTAGTCATAAAAAAGAATGAAATAATGTTATTTGCAGCAACATGGGTGGACCTACAGATTTTTATACTAAGTAAGTCAGACAGAGAAAGACAAATATCATTTGATATCACTTATATGTGGAATCTAAAAAAAAATGATACAAATGAACTTATTTACAGAACAGAAGTAGACTCATAGACATAGAAAACAAACTTATGGTCACCAAAGGGGAAAGGGAGGGGAGGGAGGAATAAATTAGAAGTTTGGGATTAACAGGTACACACTACTACATATAAAATAGGTAAACAACAAGGACGTGCTGTATAGCACAGGGGACTATATTCAATATCTTGTAATAACTTATAATGGAAAAGAATCTGAAAAAGAATATATATGTACACACACACACATAACTGAATCACTTTGCTGTACATCTGAAACTAACACAAAATTGTAAATCAACTATACTTCAATTAAAATAAAAACTGTATGAGGTCATTTCCTTCATATATTTCAAACCAACACAATATATTGCAAGAACATGGAATGCAGAAATGGACACAAAAATTCATTTTTATGTCATTAAGCCAGATGTTAAAAGTGCTTGCAAAAGTGTAAACAATTGCCACTTTTCTCACTGCATTTATTTTTGTTTTAGAAAATATAATTACTTTTCATAAAAATATGTTATGTCAACATGTGATGGAATATGTATTGTAACATAGCCACTCTTCCATTTTCAGAATATCTGTTTGATTTAAAATACAGTAACCATTGATAGTGTAGTCCACATAAGCAGAAGTTTGTGATGCCCTCAATAATTTTCAAAAAGGTGAAGGAATCTAGAGACCAAAAAATGTGAGAACTACTGGACTACTGTATACGTTGGCCAAGACTTAAATGAGGTCCATGAACCCTAACTAGGTTCTGCCTTCAATAAGCCATACTGCTTCACTCTTGTAATTTGAATTTATTTTGCTATTCTTCTTCCTTTATAAAACTAGTTAAAAGTTTTAGCTGTGTAAATGAGTTTCATGGGAAGTGTGTTGTTTATGACAGAGCTAGAGCTTTGAAGGTCTTGTTTGTGGTGAGAGTTTGGCAGTAATGTTTGGCATGAGAGAACCTTGAGAAAAGATAAAACTCGGGAGAAGTGCTTGGGGCTGCTTGGTCCAGTTATCCATACAACCAATTAGAGTTTAGTTTTCTGATTTCAAGATTTTTGTTCTTAAGTAGGGAATTTGTGTATAGATACGGCTAATGTCAGCATTTTACTTGTCATGATTACTTTTGCTAAGCCTTTCATAAAATATATAAAAAATTATACATATAGATACACCCACCTACCTCCACCTTGACACTGAATCTGATAACTGATGCATATCAGGTAATCCAATGGCTTTTCTTCACCAGAAGAGAAAGTAGCACATTAACAGATAAAAATTCGGAAATAGCTTTCACTAGGGGGGAGCTTGTACTCAAGGCTAAAATTTCTTCCCAACTGTATACTGCACTATAAGGGACATTTTTGTGTTTTTGAAGACAAAAATATATCACACAGAGGAATTTATATTTTTTATTTCCATAAAATAAAATCTGAAAAACCTCAAGGGAAATTATATTTGGAATGTTTAACATACTCAAAATAAAATAATATTACTCAGGAATTAGGAATGACCTAAACTTAGGAATCTTCAAATAGTGTTCATCAAAATGTTTGTCCCCAAAATATTTTATTCTACTCAAATTTGATAACATTATAGAAGTCAGCTACTGATGAATGAGCATGAAATGCAAAGAGAAAGGCCTTGACCTAGTGGGTTGTTATTAATTAGTTTGATTTGGTTAAACACTGTCACCATCAACTAAATTAATGATAATAACAAATTGAGAGGAAGAAATGAGCAGATGGGAAGTCACCATATGCTCATGCCACACTCTTAATTGATACTAATTAAGTAATTATGGAATGGAAGAAAATGTTAATTCAAATGTCTATGGCATTTGAAATGCCTGTTTATAAAACTGTGTCATTTATAACGGATACTGTTCCACTTGACCCCTGAATTACCTAGAAATATTGAGAGCAAAGGAAAGAAATCACTAGTGTTTTCTAAAACATCCTCAAGTACTGACCACATTTATTAAGCATTTTTTAAAATATGCAGACTCAATGGAAAAATACAGAATTAATAAACAAAAAATTTACGTTTTACATAAACATAAAATTTTCTTATTCTTGGTCCCAAGACAGCAGGTTATGCTCCTTGTCATGGGGCATTAGCTACTGAGACGGCTGTGGATGGTGATTGATGTGATACTAGTAGCACCTCTTAGACATGGCTTGACTACTTCTGGTCCTCAGACTTCAGTTGCTTGTTCATACAGGGAAGCCAGGCGATTAGGTATGGGTTCAAAACATCATTCACACTCTATGAACAACAATGTTCTGACTCCCAAAGTATTCTTTTTTCATGTTTCTCTTTTACCTAGTCTAACTCTTTTCTATCTTTTCATTATAAACAGATGCCTTTCTCTGTCCAATTTTCCTAACAATTTTACTTCACATTAGAGTACCGTTTACTTCACATTAGAGTACTGTTTCCTTTTGATTTATTTACCCTAGAGGTCAATGATTAGAAAGATGAAGCCAGTTTCTTATTGTCTCAACTAGTTTGCTTCTTTTACTGAAAAAAAAGAAAAAAAGAAAAAAGCCAGCTAGCAACACTATGAATTGCAATGATCTTTAAAATGTTATTTTTACTGTCACTTTATTTTATTATCATAGTACCTGCCTTGCATAAACAAAGTTGACATTGATCTTCCTTAACCATTTTTATGGTGAGGTAATGAATTAGATAGACTTAGAGAAATTCCTACTCAGATACAGTATTGATTCCTCAGACTACCTGAAGCAAGTGAATTTCCAGTGCTGGATAAAATTCAATTAAATACCTAGTATCAAAGAATACCAATGTTTATTTTCATTAAAGCAGGCAAATAAACTACATGTCCAATACCACAAGATGTGCCTTTGAGGCATAAAAAATGATTAGCCTCCCTCACTTGAATTTCATCACGGAATTTGAAATGCTATGACAGGTAATACATTATCTGATAAACAAATTCAAGAAAATGTTTCCTGAATGTTTTCTAGGGCTGCTATAACAAAGTACTAGAGACTGGATGGCATAAAACAACAGAAATTTATTTTTTCCTCACAGTTCTGGAGGATATAAATTCTAGATCAAGATGTTAGCTGGTTGGTTTCTTCTGAGGCTCCTCTCCTTGGCTTGTAAGTGGCAACTTCTCCCTGTGTTTTCCCTTGGTCTTTGGTCTGTGTTTTTCTATGTCCAAATTTCTTCTTCTTATAGGGAAACCAGTCATATTGGATTAGGGTCCACCCTAATGACTTCCTTCTAACTTAACTCCCTCTTTAGAGACCCTATCCCCAAATACAGCCACATTCTGAGGTACTGGAGGTTAGGACTTCAGCATATCAATTTGGGAGAATACAGTTCAACCAGTAACATATCCTTAGAGGTTAGAAAAACTGATAAATTATCTTTAATTTAAACTATTCTTATCGACAATGATCTTTAAGCACATGCACATTTTTTTAAAAAAATAGTGATCTCATTCATTTGAACTGTCACTGGATAGATAACTTAGGAGAGAGGTGACTCATGGATGATGACAAATTACTTCACAGGATATACAGCCATCTGGGGAAGTGAGTTTGGTCATGTTAGACTATTAATGCTCTGTGTTATACTGTAACTGCTCACACTCAGAGTTTCGCCATCCGCCTAACTGACCTACACACTGTGTGAACCAATGAGGGGTAGTAAATGGCTTGCTTTCCAAGATACATCTGACTCAGCCACAAGGAGGCCCCCCTGTCACATTTAGAGATCCCACCTTGAGTTTTGCAATTAAGCAATAGGACAGCAAAACAATTCATATAACTCTTTAAAAAAAATTTAATTTCATTTGTTTCTTCTATTATGCTCTTCCTTATCTTTTTCATTGAAGTATAGTTGATTTACAATATTATGTTTCCAAAGATGTATTGTATAGTGTAGGGAATTATAGCCATTATTTGGTATAACATTTAATGGAGTATAACCTGTAAAAACAAACTTTGAGAGACAAAAACAAAAAGCCCAATACTTGCTTGATTCTTTTTTTTTTTAACATCTTTATTGGAGTATAATTGCTTTACAATGGTGTCTTAGTTTTAGTTTCTGCTGTGTAACAAAGTGAATCAGCTATACATATACATATATCCCCATATCTCGCCCTCTTGTGTCTCCCTCCCACCCTCCCTACTTGCTTGATTCTTAAACACTGTTTTCTTTAACTCCCTTTCTCACAGACTTTTCCCAAATCTGCATAAGGTTCAGTAGAAAGTATTCTTCTTTCTAAGCAACATGTTGAACACTAATGACATGCCAGGTCCCAAACCAAGTATTTTATATGTTTTTCCCAAACCAAGTATTTTATATGTTTTATCTTATTTAAAAACTTAACAAGTAAATGTAGTATTTTATTTTATTATTTTCCATTTCACACACAAAAATAATCTAAAACTTAGAATGTGCAAATAATTTGCCAAAGATTAACAAAAAGTAGTAAGTATAGAGCTTGATTTCAAATCCAGGTAATCTGACTCCATAGTGATTTTCTTAAACTCTGCATTCTACCACTTCTACTGGGAATTAAAATCTCATCAAAAATTGGAGAAGAAAGCATTCAGTCTCAAGATCACGTTAGCTGCAGGTTTTTATATATGTCCTTTACCAGACTGAGGAGAGACTGTTTTATTCTGACTCCACTTAGAGTTGTTTTCATAAAGTGTATTGAACTTTGTCAAATGCTTTTTTTTTTCTCTGTCTACTAAAATAATCATATTTTTTTCCTTTTTCTTTTCTTGGCTTTTGGTGCAGTGGATTCTACTGATTAATTTTCAAATCCTGAACCCACCTTGCATTCCTAGGATAAATGCCACTATCAAAATGCATTATCAATTTTATGATATTATTTTGTTATTGGATTCAAATTGCTTACCTATTGCTATGGATTGTTGCATCTATGTTTATAAGGAATGGTGATCTATATCATTCTTTTTTCTTCGCTCATGTAATGTTTTGTCTGGTTTTTTATCTGGGTAATGCAGGCCTCATAAAACGTGTATGAAAGTGTTCCTTCTTTTTCTCTATGTTTGCATAGTTTCTCTCCTCTTAAGTATCTGATAGAATTTACCATCGAAGGCACTTAACCCTGAAATTACTTGACTATCTTCTCTCTCAACCCTTGCATTTAGCCTATTTATTCATTACTCTTGGTAACAGTTTTCAAGTTGAATCAACTCAGGATACTAATAGTAAAGCTGATCTCAACTGAAGTTTGGTTTCTTTCTTTAAAACTACCGTAAGTTCATATCTAATCAAAATATCAGTAGATAGTATTTAGTGAAATTCCTACATGTTAAACCTATTACAATGCTTCGCATGAATTGTCTCATTTAATTATTACATTTACCAAGTTAAAATCTTGAACAAAGCCATTGCATACTAAGAAACAGACTTGCTTTTTTTTTTTTTAACATGGCATTTGTTCATGACCCTCATGTGGTCCATACTGTTTAAAACATATAAATTTCAGTTTTCATGTTAAATCATTTTAGAGAATTTTAACTACATCAGAGAATACTATTGGCAAGAATAGAAATCTTCCTCTAGAAATGTATATGCTATTTAAACTAAAAAGTGGCATTTTCCAACATCTTTTATTTTGATAAAAAATTCTTTTCAGTTTGAATATCCTTACATCAATTAACTCTGATACAACTGTTTAAATTCAAATCCATAACGTATTATATTGCTAGAATTAACCTCCCCTGATAGTTAAAAGTGAGATATCAGAATTGCATGAAAATTTGAACAGAGGATACAAAAATATTTAGTTTTTCCTTGATAATTTATATTTTTAAACTTGAGCCCACTCTACTTCTTATGTCATCAGGGAAATGCAAATAAAAACAACAAAGAGATAACTACACACTTATTAGAATGGCCAAAATCTGAACACCATGAATACCAAATGCTGGAGAAGACTTGGAGCAATAGGAACTCTCATTCACCACTTGTGGGAATGCAAAATGGTATAGCTACTTGGTGGTTTCTTAAAAAACTAAACATGCTTCTACCGTATAACCCATCACTTGTACTCCTTGGTATTTACTCAAATAAATGGAAAGCTATGTCCACATAAAAATATGTACATGGATGTTTATAACAGCTTTATTCATAATTACCAAAACTTGGGAGTAACCAAGTTGTCCTTCAGTAGGTAGATGACTAAACTGTCTTACATCCAGGCAACAGAACATTATTCAGCACTAAGAAGAAATGAGCTATCAAAGTATGAAAAGACATGGGGGAACCTTAAATGCATATTTTACTAAGTAAAGGATGCTAATCTGAAAAGGTTACATACCATATGATTCCAACTATATGACATTTTGGAAAAGGCTGAACTATGGAGATAGTCAAAATCAGCAGCTGCCAGCAGTTGGAGGGGGACAGATGAATGGGCAGAACACAGATTTTCGTGGGGGGCAGTGAAACTACTCTGTATGATACCATAATGATGGATACATGTCATTATACATGTATCCAAACCCACAGTATGTACAACACCAGAAATGAAACTTAATGTAACCTATGGGCTTTGATGTGTCTATATAGGTTCATAATTTGTAACAATTGTACCACTCTGGTGGGAGATGTTAATAATGGGGGAGGCTATGCACGTGTGGGGATAGGGCATTTATGGGAAATTTCTGTACCTTCCCCTCAATTTTTCTGTGAATCTAAAACCTCTCTTAAATAATTGTCTATTAAAAACAAACAAACAGGTGTGCCCTTTAATTTAAAAACCATTTTCAAATCTATAGCTTTCTTGGGACTTCCCTGGCAGTCCAGTGGTTAAGACTTCACCTTCCAATGCAGGGGCTGTGGGTTTGATCCCTGATTAGGGAGCTAAGATCCCACATGCCTCGAGGCCAAAAAACCAAAACATAAAACAGAAGCAATATATTAACAAATTCAATAAAGACTTTAAAAATGGTCCACATCAAAAAAAAATCTTTAAAAAACTATAGCTTTCTTAATCTAAGAAATCTAAGAATTAATTCAAAAACTTAAAATGAATTACATTTTAAGAGTTAAATTTTACATTACAGTATATCAGACTGTCCATATCAGACTGTCCTTCCTTTGTGTCATGAATTGCTGGTCTTTTTGTTAACATCTCAGTCTTGCCCTTTTGCTCAAGTTCTACCATCCTACACCCAGCAATTAATGATCATTCCTGGACTATTCTGTTTTCTATTTATGTAAAACTCCCTACCCCCATGTCCACTTTTTTCATTCTAGGGCCCAAAAGAGGTACTGGCAGGTAAGAGTGGATAGTCCCAAATACAGATGCTAAGCTGGACTTTGTATTGTTTTAGGCAGGGAAGGAAAAAAAGAGGAATGATGAAATTCAACATAGTGAGAACTGAGCTCATGAAAACTCATCTCCAAGTGAAGTGGATTTGACTGGCTATTAGACCTTACAGTAAAGGATGTTTCTGTAATGTGAAGTAGCCCATAGGTGACTGACACACAGGAAAATGTTGTCAGTATAATATGAAATATCTTTCTTTCCCATTCTGTTTGGCCACAGGCTCTGTATTAGAAGTGTTAATTGCATGGTTCTTTTAATGTTTTGCTCATTTGCCCTTGTGTCCACACTGAGTAGCTTTAACCCTTTCTTGCACAACTTTCCATTACCTTTTTAGAAAGTTAAAAAAAAAAATATTTGTAGTATTTACTTATTGACAATTTGAAAGATCTTTTTAACCAACGTAGAATTTTTATTAGAATTATTATTATTAATTTTAGTGTTCTGGGTACGAAATTGTTTAGGATTAGAGCAGTCTGCACCTTACCTTATTTTTATCATGAAACTACTGTTTTTGGTTGCAATTTTGCTGAACAAAGTACTTTTAAGAGATGCAAATATGTGATTAGAGTAGAATCTAGTGTTTACATTATGACTTTGATAAGAAATTCAATACCTTATGTACTAAAAATGTTGTGGAGAAAGTCACATATGTTAAAAAATAAATAAATAAAGCAGATTCCTAGATCACAAAAAGGATATTTGACTGAAAAAACCTTCAGTGTTTAATCCCAATTTACTTTTTGTTAGGAATTGTTGAACTCGAAAATAGCTTTTCAAAATACTATCCTATAGCTTAGCATCACCTGTCTAAGGGAATTAGAATGTTTAGTAATGGAAATATGGGTTAAAAATCTGAGTCCAGGAGGAACTTTTGAATGAATCTCACAATGAAGCCAATAGATAGGAAATCCCAGTCAAGAAATACTTGTTATAAAAACTGCCCCTTAAAAATCAAATATTATGAATGAAAGGAGTTGAAACAGTGCTGCAAATGATCTAAAACTTTTAAGTTTAACTTTATGAAAGGCTCCAGTATATTAATCCCTCCCAATTACCAGATGATTATTATCTTTACTAAGCCCTTTTCATTTGTGCACATGGAATTTCATACTGTTCTGTTGCCTTCTCTTAAATGTCCTTTGGAATACTCTCAGCCTAGTTTTGTGTTTATTAAATGTATTTAACAAATTAGTTGTCTTTATGGAACAAGTGCTTTTACTAACTAATGGCATGTATTTCTCAGTCATGCTTGGTTCTTCTTTTTATAAATTAAATGCATATTGAAATATATTGAATTTTATAGTGAAAGAAGATAATTGTAAGGCAAGTATCCTATGTTTTGAATTTTATAGAGGAAAATTTATATTTTATCGGAAACATCCTATTTCAAGAGAGTACAGATGATGCATAGGATACACTTATTAAGTTTAAAAGTATTCTAATTTAGAAAGAATAAGTTGTTGCCATCTTTCCAGTACTCACTTGTCTCTCTTACTCTTACCCTAAGTTTTCTACCATGGTTTCCTCGCAACCTTCTACTGAAGCACCAAAACAATTTATAACTTCGTATCCATGGTTTCCTCCAAGAGGGATGTCTCAATTTTACTCAACAAATATTTACTGTATCTTCTTCATTCTTGTGTCTGAAAATTAGAGCAGTGAAAAAGATAGGCATGCCCCCTTGGAACTCACATGATGCAGATGCTTGAAACTGACGCAACTGCTTTAGCACACCATTTCTAGAGCCACCAGTTCCAAAATAAAACAGATTCCTATGTAAAACACTTTTACAATTGAGTTAACATGTAGGACTTGAAGATTATATATTACTAAAGCAGAACAGCTTTAATGAGGGGCATTACTATATTACCAGCAAGGAGGTGTATCTAAGACATAGTTAGAAGTACAGTTTCTCTGTTAAAAGTAAAAACTTTTTGTGCCAAATGAAAATAAGTACAGACATCTGTTACCCTGCTTAATGATGTGGCTTAATAAACATGGAAACTAGTCTCCACTGGGGTCAAGCATAGATTTGCGGGGGGGGGGGTAAGGTGGTGGTAGAAGGAACAGTTTGAGAGCTAATTCTCTCCGAAAAATGGCTAATGCGGATATTTTTGCCTTGTGCTACAATTAGGCTCACTCTAGTAAAAATCAATGCAAATTATTTGAGTTATTTACAGGGGAAGCCATATAAATCTTCAATGAGAGGTTCAACCGCAAACTTCTGAAGATGGCCAGAAAATGGTACTTTTAAATCTTTAATCACTGCATGACTTTTTACTCTGGTACTATTTAGGACACAATTTTCTAGCTGAATTCCTCAGAATTCTTTGCATTTTACTTAATATTAGGTACTAGATGCTTAGCTTTCTTGATCTAGCTATGCCTGGCCTGACTTCTTTTGCTTTTTCTGCCATGGGCCCACGCTTGACTTTAAGAACACAGAAGGAAACACTGCAGCAACTTTCAAAAGCCAAATCAGGGTATATGAAATAGGTTTTTTCATGGGCTCATAGTAGCACATATGAGCTGGGATCCTTGAAGTGAAAGCTATCTGAGAATGTAACCATAGTTGTTGCAATGCAAGTATTGTAACTCCATGGCACTTTAAGCAACCCTTGGCAACACGAGGACTTAATTTAAATCATAAAAGAGAGAATCATATCAACCTCCCCTGCCCCAAGAAACACACATACACTAAGGCACACAGTTTTCCCAACATAAAGGAAAACATCACCGTAAATGCTGGTTTATAGAGATGCTGAAAAAAGAGCATATTATAAAAGAGAAACTGTAAGAGGAGTATCATTTTATTTTGATCTGAAAAAAAAAAAAACACCATAAAATATCTTGTAGTCATCTCATGGCATTTAAGAGAAAAAGAAACACCAGCATTGTGAGGTCACTTTTGATCTTCCTTTAATGAGCTTCTAATCACTATGTTCATAGTGATTTTGTTTATATTCTCCCTTTTTCTGTTTCAAACATCTTTCTACTAAATACCCTCTCCCTGTAGAAAATCTTAAAAGTAAAACCATGAAACAATGACTCGTGTTTTCAAGAAAAATGAAAGATGTAACTTTCTTTAGAGAAAAAAGACTATCTTCTTGTTTCAGAAGAAATGAAATTATTTTCTTTTCTTTCCTTTCCTTTTTTCTTTTTCTTTTTTTTTTTTTTTTTTTTTGTGGTACGCAGGCCTCTCACTGTTGTGGCCTCTCCCGTTGCGGAGCACAGGCTCCGGACGCGCAGGCTCAGCGGCCATGGCTCACGGGCCCAGCCGCTCTGCGGCATGTGGGATCTTCCCGGACCAGGGCACGAACCCGTATCCCCTAGCTCGTCAGGCGGACTCTTAACCAATGTGCCACCAGGGAAGCCCAAAATTATTTTCATATGATACAGATTGAATTGACATAAGATATGAATATCAGTAACCATTGTATGGGACTTTTCTTTGTTATGTTTTTTGTTATTTCACCTTAGCAGATAGGAATGGGGAGCAACTGTTAGCATATTTTCGGAGTGCAGGCAAAAGCAGGCAATAATCTGGCAGCAGGACTAGTTAATCCATAGTATTACTCAACTTTGTTTCATTAAAGCAAGATTAAGGAGTTAAGACATTCAGAAGCACAGCAACAAGTATCTATTTTTTTGTTACAAGTAGCGAAATGCCTAGGTGAAATTTACTTAGAGAAAAAAGTGTTTGCTAGTTTAAAACCGAGAGGTACAAAGTGTATTAACCTCAATTATGGATTGATACAGGTCTCAAATTATTTAAACATAAAATGAGTATGCCACCTCTAATCTTTTTCTAAACCACATCCTTAAAGTGGGCTCTCTTCTCAGGACTGCATTATTTACAGAATAATTGTCACAATTCCATCTGGCACACCTTCTCTTGTCTACATCATCTGGTAAGGGAACGTCTTCTTTCCCCAATAACTCAAGGAAAAGCTCTGTAATCGAATTACACTGACTTGATTGGCTGACTTGGGCCATGTCCTTCATCTATCTAACTATCATGATCAGCAGGAGATGGCAATGAATAACTCAGCAGAGGTCATAAGTTCCACAATTAGAATTGAGGACAGAATAAGTTTTATTGGAGCATCTAGGATACTTTCACCACAACAAATTAAAGTACTAATGCTAAAATAACGAGTGGACTTGTGGCTGCTAAACAACAAATGTGTACTACCTATCACAATCTTGAATGAAATAGAATCCTGACAAATGCCCCTTCACCCCTACATTACCCGAAGACTCATGTGGAGAGAATAAGAGCAGTCATTGTAAGAAATGGCTAAACACAGATTTCTGTAATTCATATCTTGTTTACCTGGATGCTGTTTTGAGAGTGAACCCTTCGGCTATCTCCTTGAATAAACAAGTGACGCTTAGAACCCAAAAGCAGCCAAGCTACAAACCAGAAGGTGTCACTACCATCATATGTTATCAGCTGGCACTACCTTTATATGTTATCAGCCACATCCACCTTGAGAAAGGACAACTACACAGAGTAGTATGTCTTACAGGCAGTGATGTATGTGTAGTTGAATGGGCTTTTAGTGTCATCATTATTAGCTGTACCCTATGAAATAGAAAGTAGTCCTGATTTTGAATAGACTGCTGTTGGATGCTTAATTTTATCATTGAATATAGGGAGTATCAGGGTAATTTAGAGTAAGATGTTTACACACACACACACACACACACACACACACACTTTTTAATTTCAGCCAAAAATTTAGATTATCTAAACCAGGCACATTTTAGAATATTTATTCTACTGGCAGATAGGCACCAATGCACGTAAAAGGGATGCCCCCAAAATATAATATTGTTTCTGTCTTTAAGGAACTCTCATTCTAACAATAATGGTAAGATTATTGGTAGTCACTGAGTACTTCATAAGTTCCTGGTAACTTAACTGACAATAACTCATTTAATCTTCATACCAAGTCTGTATTCTACAGGCTACTATTATCTCCATTTTAAGGAACAGGGAAGCAGTGGCATAATGCAATTGAGCTAATAAGTGGTAGATTTAAATTTAGGGACCTTGGGACTTCCCTGGTGGTGCAGTGGTTAAGAATCTGCCTGCCAATGCAGGGACATGGGTTCGAGCCCTGGTCCAGGAAGATCCCACATGCCACAGAGCAACTAAACCCATGTGCCACAACTACTGAGCCTGCGCTCTAGAGCCCACGCACCCCAACTACTGAAGCCCACGTGCCACAACTACTGAAGCCCACGCACTTAGAGCCAGTGCTCCGCAACAAGAGAAGCCACCGCAATGAGAAGCCCGCGCACCGCATGAAGAGTAGCCCCCGCTCGTCTGTACGCGGCAACAAAGACCCAACACAGACAAAAATAAAATAAAATAAACAGATTTTTAAATAAAGAAATAAATTTAGGGACCCTGATTCGAAAAATAGATTTCTTAACTATTCTGTGATACTCTACAGTCTACTAAGAACAAAATAGAAATCGAGCATCACTCTAGGGGTAAGAAAAACTTGTAAACACATATGTTTCAGCAGAAATAATGTGTCATAGTAAATGTATGATTATAGTAGGAAAATTCTGTAATGAGTCCATATAATATTAGAAATTGAGGCATCATTTTCTCTTTGTGATGATTCTAGCATGTTTTGTTGATAGCGTTAGTATTTGTGTCCTCAGCTGCACTTTTATCATGCTTTACTGTGGCACTTCACACAACATAAAATACTGACGTGTTTACAAGCTTCATCTTCTCCATTAGTCAATAATTTATGCCAGAGCAAGGACCTAGACTCTTTCATGATTGAATGTTTACCATTCAACACTACGAGCACAAAATAAGTATTTATGTATAAGTAAATTCACATTAAGAACACTTCTTTGACGGGAAGCAAAATATTTAAACCCCCAAAGAAGACATTTGCAACCTTAGATACATATTTATTTTACTTCAAATAACTCCAAATAATGTTAGTTAACTTATAAAACAAAAAACTATCCACAAAGCCTTTACTAACTTTAAATATCTACATTTTCTCTACTTTCAAATATGAGTTGGATGCCCTGAAACCAATGAGTTCCCTGTTTCTATTACAGCATGCCATTCATAATATACAGAGCTCTACTCATGTATACCTCAAAATACTACCAGAAAGTCACTGACAATACATAAAACATCTTCCCCCATCTTTGATATACCCATTTATTTTCTTCTGTCTATGACTGCTAAATCTTATTTAGAAATAAGACCTGTGTCCTTCAGAGTTTCTACAAATATATCACAACACATTCTTCACATTATTATGTGAATTTCCAGGGTCAGATTAAGTGGCCATCTGTATGTCTGTTTCCAAGATATTTATTAAGCAAATAATTCTAGGGAATGCAATATTATTGAGAGTCACATTTCTGAAAGATACAAATAAAAACAAGTTATGATTTAATATTAGAGGTGCTATAATGAAAATTAAAAGGTGCTATGGCAACTTTACCTAACCCTCAAGAAAGGAGGAGAAAAGGTATGAGCTTGGGTATTTCACAAGCAGACCAGTTTCGCTGTAATAGGATGATGGTAAAATGGGTTGAGAAAGTGTCAGAGAGTAGAAAGGCAGGCTAGAATCTTTCCCACCAGAGCAACAAGTTTGTATTTTAATCTATTTACAAGGGGAAGAGTGAACATCTTTAGGCAGCAAGTTGATGTAATATTGCATTTTAAAGAACATCACTTTGCCTGCTGCATGGAGAATGAACTGCAGTAGGAAGCATAGATTTAACTTCGAAAGATGTATAATCAACTCTAGTTTTTCCTATCTCCATGGGTATCTCTAGCCACTCAGATTTGTATCTAGAAATCCACTCAAAATAATGTTAATCATGCTATAACATAAAGTCAGTATGAAGAATGACATTGAGGGTACTGGAACTATTCAGATATGCATAGCTATGAAGTTATTTAGAAAGTTTAAGTACAGGAATTAGTAACTGACTCAACGTGAAGCTCAAGGAAACTCATATTGCATCTAGTGAACTAGGTAAATGCAGGCGTATCATTCACTAAAACAGAAACTTCAAGATGAAGTTTGTTTAGGAACAAGCAGGTTTATTGTGGAACATGTTTCACTTCCATGTAAGACATTCATAAGTAGAGAACTGAAGATACTCATCTGGGATTCAGGAGTAAGTCTGGGGCCAGGATTAAAGATTGTTGAGGTATAAAATGCAAAAAGATGAAAAGAAACAAACTTAGTATAAGCAAGCAAGGGTGCCAAAATTTATGGGGCCAAAGATAGAACAAATGGGAACTAATATTTATGAAAGGAAAGACAAAACACAATAAACAAAAGAGAACCTCATAAAGGACACCAAATGTTATTGGCCACTTGACCTGAAAGAACAATTCTAGATAACATATAAATGCCATTCTTCCCATATTGATATGATCCAGATATACTGGTTTTCCACATATATGGGCACTGAGTAGCTTTTGATAGAGATATGAAAAATGTATCACTTGCATTACCACTCTTCCAACATCTTAAGTGGCTAATCTCATTATTTCAGGGTTCAGTGTGATATCTGATTTTGTTCAATTGGATAACACCAGCCAACACTTTTGGAACACACATTTCATATGACAGCCTGATTTATATATGAATTAATCTAATGAATAAATCTTAAATTATAACAGCAAGCACCAAATATTGATAATGTTTGGTCATATGTTTTTTTAATTCATAAAGTTACATTAAGAAAACGAATTATTAAATGGTAAATGGAAAACTAATTTTTAAATGAGGACTATAATATGCTCATAAAAAATAAACTAAGTAAAATATTACACAAAACCTATATTCTAACAAAATTTTTTCTCTTTCTTAGCTGCGGCATACAAGAACTCTAAGATGTAATCTTTGCCTCTCTATATATACTTTCTCCAATAATTCCTCTCCACACATCATACAGTCAAGCAGTATCTTCCCATGGGCATTTTTAAAAAAGGTTGTCTGTTGTCTATCTCTACAACTTTGTACACAATGGGAATATGTGCCATTCATAAAGCTTCAAAGTTAAATCTATTGTCCAATCAGGATCACAAACCATATCTGAATGATTGCATTGCCATGGGATTATATGTAATGAGCTCCAAACTACTGTAACTTTTACTATTACTGTTGTCATTCTTATTGTTAATTTAAAAAAAAATCTACATAATAAAATTTTAATAATTGCTATTCTAAGTGTTCTGGTTATATCAGTGAACAAAATAGAAACAACAGAATAAAATTTTAAACACCTACTGCCCTCATAAAGCTTACATTCTTACAGAGGAGATAGAATGATAAGCAAATTGAATAGCATTCTACATGATAATAAATATGGAAAAAAGAAAATCTATAGCAAAGTAAGGAAGAATGAAGTGTGTTGAAGGGTGGGTGTGGGGTTGGTTACACTCTTAAATGGACTCATCAGGATGGGCCTCATTAAGAAGATGTCATTTGAACAAAGACTTGGAAAAGTGAGGTTAGCCATGTGGATATATGAACAAAAGATAAATAACTGCATTTACTCAGAAAATCTAGGACACCATTAATCAAAAAATTGTTTTAAATTCAGCAAAGAATATCTTGACTAGTGTATTTTTTTGTAAATAAAAGACACATCTTTTGTCTTATAGATAGTAAATATTCTGCAATTATATTTTCATTTAACTTCTGGAGGCTGATATTGTATTCATCTTTCAGAACCCCAAGCATAGAGGAGTTGTGAATTTGCTCTATGTATGCATCTGTAACTGAACAGGACCCTATGGGGCCTTCCCAGGATAGAGCAGCCCTACCCCATGTCCTCTGCCTGTCTCTTGTTTGTAGAAAAACTTTAGCCTCCTAGGCCTTCCCTGAGTTCCAAAGAATTAATTTAATCAGAGAAGTGAGAAAATGAAGAAACAAAGGAAAACAGTCAAGCAAGATAAAATAATTATAATTTAGCCATTAAACAAAGGACCTTTTAGTTCCTTTTCAAGGGCTATAGATAATATTCTCAGCCAAATCCTTTGAGCTGTTTTGTAGTTACTGAAACCCCCACAAGATGGAAGAAGTTAACTGGATGCTGCCCCCAAGCACATAGACTTCAGACTGATTGGAATCAGAAGGTTGATGATGTTGACTCCCAATTACCATTACCTCACCACCAACCAATCAGAAGAATGTCCACAGGCTGATCCCACACCCCACAACCCTCTCCCTCACCCTGTCTTTAAAAACCTTTCCCTGAAAGCCATGGGGAGTTCTAGTCTTTTGAGCATTAGCTACCTGGACTCCTTGCCTGGCACCTGCAATAAACACTGCACTTTCCTTCGCAACTCGGTGTCAGTAGATTGGCTTTTACCGCACTTGCAAAAGGGGACTCAAGTTCAGTTCAGTAACACATCCATGAATGTTTAAAATAATGCTCAGTTTTCTCAGTTACTTTTCCCATATGTGCTATTCAATTGATTCTTTTATAAATTATTTTCTCTCCCAAGGTTAAAAGTAATATTTTATCTAACTTAGCCTCACAGGCAAATAATTCTAGATTCTGAGAATGCAGGCATCACAGTGAGGCACAGTACAATTTGGTTCAGTGTACATTTCATTACGATGGAGTTTCTGGAGTTCTAAATAAAATAAATGGCTGTGAGGGTATGTTATGGATGTTTCTGATTTTTACAATATTCTTCTGAAATCCCTGAATATGATAAAGTCAAAGCCTGCTATTTATTCAATACACTGATTCAAAAGGAAAGTATTATTTTCACACTTTATAATAATTAGCACTAAGAATTATTAATCGATCAACCTTTATTTGGGAAAGTTTTGTTCTTTTTAAAATTTATACAGTCATAAGAAAATCTTATGAAAACAATAGCTGCAATAATTTCACTTATCTACTGCCTTACAGAAACATGATTAGTAAAATATTATTTAGCATTTCTTAACTCTTCCAGTTGAGTTAATATTAATGTTTCTTATCTCTTTAAATTGGTTTATATCACCACATTTATGGACTCTGAGAAGCAATATTCTTTGAGTAAATACATATCATTCAATATTTTAGAAATGTAACCAAAATATGTACTTCTTCAGAGGTCACACATATATATACTTTTTCAGAAGCACTGTTGTCCCCAGTGTCTTAATTATGAACTACTAACATTTAATGGGTAAAATACCTGTGGTGAGCTTTATAATACTAGAATATATAAAAGGGATATTTACAACAATATTTCCTGGCATAGTTTTAGTATATTACACTTTTTAAATGGACTAAGCTTTAGAGGACTGATTTGACTTACACTATATGAGTGACTATGCCTAAATTAAAAGAATCCTACTTAATGAATTGTTAAGATGACCCCAAAGTATGTAAATTGACAATAGAGAATGACAGAAGAGGTAACTTTCAAATGTATGTATATTTTTTCAAAAAAAAATTCTTAAAATAATTTTAAGGTTTCAGTTAATCCCATACATAAAAATCGGTTTTACCCAGTTAACTGAATTTACTATTTAAATAAACCCAAACATATTTGAGGCTTAAACACAATTGATATTTAAGTACTTTCAATGTGAAGCATAAGATCTGAAAGTGGCTTTCAGTTTTCAACTCATCATCTGACTTAGATTTATTTATGTATTTACTGATGAAGATTTTAATATAAAAGGGTATATATTGGTACTGGACAGATACAGTTAATCAGCTGAAAAGGAACATAGGGAAGAACTCAACTTGATTTGTCCAATAGCCGATTCTGTACAATCTCATTGTATTTATTGCCATTCTTTCACCTCATGGTCCATTTATCTTAATATCACATTGTTGAGAGAAGAGCTAAAATGCATGTTCCAGAAAGACAGTGTCATCATCCTTTATGTAACCCAAAGAGAGAGTGTATTAAGTTGAATCTAAAATTGCCCCCCAGTGATTCTCATCTCCTGGTATTCACACTCCTTTGTAATGACCTCCCCTTGAATAAACTGTGGGTCTAGTGACTTAATTCAAATGAATAGAATACAAAAAATGTTATATCACCCACTTTTAATTATTATTTTTATTTGGTTAACTTTTTTCAATTTTTTGTTGTGGCAAAATACATATGACTAAAATGTATAATCTTTACCATTTTTAAGTGTACACACCAGTGGCATTAAATACATTCATAATGTTGTACAATCACTACCACCATCCATCTCCATAACTCTTTCATCTTGTAAAACTGAAACTCTATATCCATTAAACAATAACACCCCATGTCCCTTTCCCCCCAGCTTTTGGCAGCCACCATTCTACTTTCTAAGTGGAATCATACAGTTTGCCTTTTTTGCTATGGGTCTATTTCACTTAGCATAGTATCCTAAGCTTCATCAATGTTGTAGCATATGTCAGAATTTCCTTCCTTTTTAAGACTGAATGACATTCCACTGTATGTATATATAACATTTTGCTTATCCATTCTTCAGTAGATGGACACTTGGGGTGCTTCCACATCTTAGCTATTGCGAATAATGTTGTTATGAACATGGGTGTACAATTCTCTTGTATCTCTTCAAGACTCTGCTTTCAATGTTTTAGGTATATCCCCGACAATGGAATTGCTCGTTATATGATAATTCTATTTTAATTTTGTGAGAAACTGCCATACTGTTTTCCACAGTGGCTAAGAATAGCATATTGAAGCCTACAACTATTACTGTAGAACTTTTTATTTCTTCCTTTAACACTGTAAGTTTTTGCTTCATATATTTTGATGATCTGTCATCAGGTGCATAAATGTTTATAATTGTTATATATTCTTGCTGTACTGAACCTTTTATTAATATATAATGTCCTTTTCCATTCCTTGAAAACCTTTTAAACCTAAAGTTTAGTTTGTTTGATATTAGTATACCCACCCCACTCTACTTATGTAAGTATTTGCATGGAATGTCTTTTTTCATCCTTTCACTTTCAATCTATTTGTGTCTTTGCATCTAAACTAAATCTCTTATAGACAGCATATAGTTAGATCATGTGATCTTATTTATTCTGCCAATCTCTGTCCTTTGAATGGAGAGTTGAATATAGTTATACTTAAAATAATTACTGATAAGGAAGAACTTAATTCTGTCATTTACTATTTGTTTTCCACATGCCTTATAGGTTTTGTCTCTCAGTTCCTGCATTATGTCTTCCTTTGCATTTGTTTTCTGCAGTGAAATATTTAAATTTTTTTTCTCATTTCCTGTTTTGTATATTCTATAGCTATTTTCTTTGTAGTTACCATGGGGGTTATATTTAGCATCCTAATGTTATAACATTCTAATTTGAATTTATACCAACTTAACTTCAATAACATATAAAATCCCTAATCCTTTAGAATTTCATCACCATTCCATTCAGTTGATGATGTCACAAAATTACATCTTTCTACATTGTGTGCTTTAAAACATAAACTCATAATTATTTTAAGTGCATTATAGAGAATTATATTACATGGAAATTATATAGAAAAATAAATGTAGTTACAAACCAGTTATAATAATACTAGCTTTTAGACTAATAATTGCTTTTTAAATATATTAGACTCTTAAATCATGTAGAAAGCAAAATGTATAATTATAACCTGCTTCATTAATATTAGCTTTCATATTTGCATGTGTATTTACCTTAATTGAATATTCATTTCTTTACACAACTTTAAGTTACTCTCTAGTGTCCTTAATTTCACCCTGCAGGACTTCCTTGAACATTTGCTAGTCTAGTGGTAATGTACTCCATCAGATTTTGTTTATCTGGAAATGTCTTAATTTCTCCTTCATTTTTGAAGAACAGTTTTGCCAGATATAAGATTCTTTTTTTTTTAGTTTTTATTGGAGTATAGTTGATTTACAATGCTGTGTTAGTTTCAGGTGTACAACAAAGTGAATCAGTTATACATATGTCAACTCTTTTTTAGATTATTTTCCCCTATAGGCCATTACAGAGTATTGAGTAGAGTTCCCTGTGCTATATAGTAGGTCTGGATTGACATATACACACTACTAGATATACAATTCTTGTTGGGCAGTTTTTTTCTTTTAGCACTTTGAATATATTTGTCTACTGCCTTCTGGCCACCAAAGTTTCTGATGAGGAATCTGCTGCTAGTCTTATTGAGAATCACTTGTATGTAATGAGTTGCTTCTCTGTTTCTGCTTTCAAGATATTTTCTTTGTCTTTGTCTTTCAAAGGTTTGACATAAGCTATCTAGGTGTGAGTTTCTTTGAGTTCATTTTCCTTGGGAGTTTGTTGACCTTTTGGATGTATATATTAATGTCTTTCATCAAGTGTGGGAAGTTTTCAGCCATTATTTCTTCAAATATTCTCTCTGCTCCTTTCTCTCTTCTTCTTCTGGGACTCCCAAAATGTATATGTTTGTCTGTTTAATGGTGTCTCACAGGTCCCTCAGATTTTATTTACTTTTCTTCAGTCTTTCTTCTTTTTGTTCCTCAGACTTGATAATTTACATTGTCTTATCTTCAAGCTCATTGATTCTTTCTTCTGCCTGCTCAAATTTGCCTTTAATCCCTCTAGTAAGTTTTTCATTTCAGTAATAGTACTTTTCATCCCAGAATTTCCTTTTGGTTTCTTTTTAGGTTTTCTATACCTTTATTTATATTTTCATTTTGATCACGCATCATTTTCTTGATTTTCTCCACATCATCCTTTAGTTCTCTGATAACCTTTAAATCAGTTGTTTTAACGTCTTTGTCTAGTATGTCTGCCATCAGGTCTTTTTCAAGGACAGTTTCTATTCATTTATTGTTTTCCTTTGAATGAGCTATATTTTCCTGTTATTTTTTTATGTCTTGTGATTTTTGATCAAAAAATGGACATCTGAATTACTAATGTGGTAACTCTGGAGCTCATATTCTCCCCTTTCCCCAGGGTTAGTTTTTTTTTTTTTAATTATTATTTTCATTTATAGTTTGTTTATTCGTTGTTATAGGCTATCTCTGCAGCAGATCAGCCTGAAGTGTATACTTAAGGTCTTCTTAGGTCTTATCTGTGCCTTGCCCTGGGCATCCATGGTCACTTTCTGATTTTCCCCATACATGCAATTGTTTTTGAATATTCTAGTCTTTAATGTGTGGCTCCCAAAAGGGGAAAAGAGAAAAATGAAAGGGGGGAGAGGTCACCAACCTTTAACTCTCCTGGATTTACTTCAGCTGGAGGAAAAGGGGCTTGCAACAATGGGGGAAAGTGCAAAATCATTGGACACACACCTCTTTGCCTGCACCTCTGTGATTAGAAGTAGCAATCATCAACCGAAGCACAGATCCCCAATATTTGGAGGACAGAATCC
Organism: Globicephala melas; assembly: GCF_963455315.2. Lineage (NCBI taxonomy): Eukaryota > Metazoa > Chordata > Mammalia > Artiodactyla > Delphinidae > Globicephala > Globicephala melas. The sequence continues at coordinate 35,295,079 of NC_083318.1, forward strand.
TTTTTATACCCATGTTGGCTCCTACAAGCTGTGTGTAAGCTGCCCAAGTGCACAGCTGTCTGCCACAGGACTGGGAATGGGAGATGGGCAGCTGTTACTGTTCCAAGAGCTGAAATTGACCAAAATTAACCTTAATTACCATCCAATTCTTCCCCTGGAAGTTGCAACCCTTCAATAAATCACAGAATTCTGAAATATTTACATCAGATAGAGTTTGCCAGTGAAAGCGATGTCTAGGTGGGGAGACAGATTACTGGTGCTTAATATTCTGCCATCTTCCCAGAATCCCTTCCCTAGGACATTACTTCAGAGACTGGGTACAAAAATATTGTGACTTATATATTGGGTGCTCTATCTTATTTGTTTTGCTCTTACTCTGAGTGAAGCCAGCTACCATGTTGTGACCTGAGGTATTCAGTATCCTCATAGAAAGGAAATGAGGAAAATCTCCAGTTAACAGCCAGAGAGGACGTGAGACCTTCAGTTCAAAAGCACACAAGAAACTAAGTCCTTCCAACAACGATGTAACTTTTTCCCAGTTAAAACTTCAGATGAGAACCATGGCCCTAGTTGACTGACAGTTTGAGTGCAGCTTCATGAGAGACATTGAAAGTCTTCCAGATCACCTTTGTCCAAATTCCTAACATACAGAAAATGTGAAATAATAAATATTTGTTGATTGAAGCTTCTGAATTTGGGGATAATTTGTTATGCAGCAAGAAATAACTAATATAGAGAACACGATATATTCTGATTTGTCTTAAGTGTTTAAGTCTATTCCTTGATTTTTCAGTGCTTACTGAATTTTTTACCCTGTATCATTTCTTAATGTGTATTGATATTTTCTACCAGCTACAAAAAGAAATGCTTCTTCTGACTGGTCCAAAGTTGTGTCAATTTGCCTCTTCATTCTCAAGAATCAGGCTTATATTCCGCATTTATCTATCAAGATTTTGCTCATTTAAAACTGCCATTATTTGGGCTTCCCTGTTGGCACAGTGGTTAAGAATCCGCCTGCCAATGCAGAGGATATGGGTTCGAGCCCTGGTCCAGGAAGATCCCACATGCCATGGAGCAACCAAGCCAGCGTGCCACAACTACTGAGACTGCTCTTTAGATCCCGTGAGCCACAACTATTGAGCCTGCGTGCCACAACTACTGAAGCCTGTGCGCCTAGGTCCCGTGCTCCACAACAAAGAGAAGCCACCGCAATGAGAAGCCCGTGCACCACAATGAAGAGTAGCCCCCACTCGCTGCAACTAGAGAAAGCCTGCGTGCAGCATTGAAGACCCAATGCAGACAAAAATAAGTAAATAAATAAATAAATAAATTCATTAAGAAAACCTGCCATTATGAAACTTTCCCTTGCTTCCTAATATTCTGCCACTGTTTCCTTAGCACTTTGCACATATCTGTTATTAACACTTATCACACTGTCCCACACTTTTGAATTTATGAGTTTTTCTCTCCATTAAGCTGTGAGATCATCAAGAGAAAAACCAGTTCTGATGTCTCTGTGCACCACTAGTGCCTGCCTGTGTAGCCATCTGCCATAGTGCAGAAACACAGTAAAAGTTGTTGAATGACTGGGTTTCCCATAGCATAGGGCATTCTAGCTAATATCACATATTCTTATGTACTGGTATTATTGTAAGCACTATATGCCTATTAACTCATTTTAGTCTCACAAGAATGTTATAAGTGGTACTATTGTAGTCCAATTTTACATATGAAGAAATTGAGCCACAAAGAGGTTGTTACTCCTGAAAGATTATATACCCAACTGCCTTGCCAATAACATGACACATAAACTTCAAATATATTCCCTCCATTCCACATGACTTTTATGACTTAACTATTAACTAAACTTTCCTTCTTTGAATCTCCCATTCTTATACTTTATAATTTAATAGTGGAAAAAATAAAACCAGAACTGGCTATAGAATTAAACATAAAGAAATATGTCACCATTTTATACAAGTACAAGATAATATTTGTTTAGTTACCACTGTGTACTTGATGCCCTTTTCAAAAATGTACAGCACGTTGATGTCTTTATTGACTGCAAAACTTGAAACTTGAATTAGTCTTGGACCTCAAGTTCTTTCCCAAATTCACTAATATACTTAAACACCATCCCAATTTTCCTGAGACTTTTGGGTTTTCAGTGCCTAAAACTAGGACAGGCCCAGGAAAATTGGGACAGCTGGTCATCCTACATTTATCTGACAAACATATCACTTCTACATAATATGAAATCACTGTTCCCAGCACAATGAGTGCACAATTTTCCCCTAGGCTTAACAACTGAAATTTGAAATGTATTTGACATTTTTCTGTTTATTCACATTACAAGGTCTCCAAGTAGTTTATTCTTAGAAACATATATATTTGGCATTGTACCTCATGTTAAAAATAACTTGTTTAAAGATTAATTCAGTCTCAGTACTAATGCTCACTGACACTCCAGGTATTTCTTCAATATGAAGGTATCCCTTGCATATTGAGTCATTCTTGTTATTTCTCTCTTTTTTCTTAGTGAGTCTAGCTAAAGGTTGTCAAATTGGTTTATCTTTTCAAAGAGCCAGCTCTGAGTTTCACTGATCTTTTCCATTGTCTTTTGAGTCTCTATTTAATTTATTTCCACTCTGATCTTTATTACTTCCTACTGACTTTGACCTGCACTTGTTCTTTTTCTCCTAGTTCCTTTAGGTGTAAGGTTAGATTGTTTATTTGAGATTTTTCTTCTTTCTTGAGGTAGACTTGCATTGCAATATATTTCCCTCTTAGTACCACTTTTGCTGTATTCCATAGATTTTGATATGTCATATTTTTATTTTCATTTGTCTTCATGTATTTTTTATTTCTTCTTTGATTTCTCCATTTATCCAACAGTTGTTCAGTAGCATACTGTTCAGTCTCCACATACTTGCGATTTTTCTAACTTTCTTCTTGTAGCTGATTTCTAGTTTCTTAACATTCTGATCAGAAAAGACACTTGATATGATTTCAATCTTTGTAAATTTATTGATTTGTTTTGTGTCCCAACATATGGTCTATCCTTGAGAAAGTTTCATGTGCACTTGAGAAGAATGGCTATTCTGCTGCATTTGAATGGAATGTTCTGCGTAAATCTATTAAGTCAATCTGGTTTAATGTTTTATTTAAGGCCACTGTTTCCTTATGGTAAAGATTAAGTAATCACTGTGTCATAAAAATAAATATTCAGTGATCAACTTCATCATATTAGCTCCTAGGTGAGGATGAATGTATCAAAAAGTAAAAGATGAATTGTGTCCTCAAGAAGTTCATAATGGTTTAGTAATTCAAGGGTAACACATAAAAACACTTAGAAAAATGGTAAACAGACTGCCTAATTTGGTTAACTTGTGGGAAACCAACCCTAAAGATTTAAGATTTTGAAAATTGAGTGGGTTAATGTTATCAGAGAAATCCCCACTCTGGAGAGAAAACTTGGGTTAGACCTGAGAAAAAGAACTTTTGAATTATCAGAGGTGAGATAGGAGAATGAAGTAAGAGAGACACAAAAAGGGTTTACTGATGTGTTTACAATGGGAGTGTAAAAAAGGAAGTAGAAGGAAGAAGAGTGTTGGTTTTTAAGAATATAAACTTGTAATTAGTAGTAAATAAGCCATAGAGATCTAATGTACAATAGTAATAGACAATGATATATATTATGTAACTAAAAATATGTAATGTGATAAATATCTCTACATCGGCAATCATATTACAATGTATAAATGTATCAAAGTAACAGGCTGTATACCTTAAACTTACACATGTTACACATTAAATTTAGTCAATTAAAAAAAAATAAAATGCATTGCTCCACAAGGCCCTATAGTACTTACCACAATTTGGAGTGCATCATAGATATTCATTTATTTTTTATTTGTTGAATTCACTTGTATTTCTTTACTCTAAAAAGTTTTTGGATCAACTTGCAACAACAGTATTAACAAAATAATTTATTAAATTTATTGAAAAGTTTTAAAAAAGAATTGTTAGATATTACAACCATCCCCAGACTTAAAATGCCCTAAATAAAAATTCAATAAAATGGTTCAAATTATACTAATATATCTCCTTCACAAAAGGAGAGGAATTATGTTTTTGGAGTCCAATTCTGGATATAGTTTTAGTACAGAATGGAAGAGAAATCTAGGCTTTTTAATGTGATTGTATGGAGCATTTAATGAGATGTACTTTCTTGTTTCCCCCTTATTTTTAAAAAACATTTGTCCAAAGATATCCTCTGAATATGTATCTTTTTGTATTAAAATAATACAAAACTCTTCTTGACATGACATTGCTTAAAATGGCTCAAGTCATTCTCTGGCTCACCAAAGTTCAGGAGAGCAGTATTGTCATTACTATACCTGGAAGACAATCTGTCTGCCATTCAACCTAGAAGGAGATATTGTACAATACTTGAAAAAGCTTTCACAGAAGTGTTTCTCTTCCTCTAAAAGAATTATGTTTATTTAATTCCTTACCAAATATTTTATAGATTTTTTAAAAGATTAATTTTTATCATCATAGAGACTTGAGTTAAATTACTAAAAATTATAGAGCAAAGCTGAAGAATAGAATCACAGATTAACTTAGCAGGTGTGCAAAGGCACCATCAGCCATTTTACAGGCCCTATCAACCATATTTTTTGCAAAATAGCACTAATTATAGCTCTTGTAATTAGAAACAATGCTATGCATTCCCAGATTGCCAAGATTATATAAATGCCTATCTTGGCAGAAATTTTAAATCACTATAATTTCATTCTATATTTTGCTTACCATAATTATACTTTATTAAAACAACTAACTCACAAGAAAATGATACCAAAGCAGATGAGTTGTAGTTTTTCATTCATTTGTGTTGTTACTGAGGTAAGTAGAGTCATAATGAATTGGGATTACAAAATTTTTGACTGAAATTGTGTTTTATCTGTGGCTCTCTTTTACACTAAAAGTGTGATGAAATTTGAATAATAAGAAAGAGTTTAGAGTTCAGAGGTTAATGACCTTGCATATATATACATCTATGCCAATTATTTCCCTTGCTTTCATCAAATGGGAAAAAAAAAATCTCCCCCAAAAATGGATCCTTCAAATTAGATTAAAAATTTTACTCCAGTATTTATTTCATTCTTTACTTTCTCCAATTATTCACAATATAGTTAATATTCATTCAGTGGATGATTGCTTTTTGGTGCACGTGTGTGCGTGCGTGTGTGTGTGCTTTCTGCTTCTTATTACACCATAAGTTATTTGAAAGAAGGAATCACATTCTGTGTGTTTTTCACTCTGTTTAAATGGTTTATCCTCGTCATATCTGACTTTCTGTTTCTGTCTCACATACACTCACAGCACACATGCACGCACAAACCCAGAAGAACTCATCTATTGAGAAACTATGAATAATGTAGTGAATAATAGGTGAACAAGTAAATAGTAATAATAGTACCAACAAAAGAGTTATGATAGTTTGAGTGATTCAATTTCTGAAGATTTTCTAGTGTTTGATGAAAGTGAGGGGGGAAATCACATGTTGATATAGGAAAAACATGAGGGGTAGGAAAGAAAGTCAATTGAAGAATTAGTTTTGTCCCCATGTAAGGATGACTTCTGGCCATCCATAAAGAAAAGAATATAATGCTGCCAGGTGGCCGACTGCTCTGCATAAGGGAACAGTTTGGGGTCTAAAGGTGAGCTACTGCCACTGAGCACAGGGTTCTCAATAGTGGAGAGAGCTGCAGAAACCTTGGTGAAAGGAAGGAGACACAATGTTGAGAACACATTCTATCCATGAACATTTAGCTACTTGCATCATAAGGACAATATTGAACAAGTCCTGAGATGGCAGGAAAGAATGTGCATGTGTGACTAATCTCTTCAGGAAAAGGAAACAACTTTAGGTATCTTAAGGACAAAAGGATCTAAAACAGGAAAATAGATACTTACAAATCATTAAAAGAGCCAAAGGCATGGAAGTCAGGGGCATTAACTGCACTGCTAGATTCAGGTTTATTAACCACTATGCCTGCAATCTGGACGTGCTACTATTTCTACCTCTGCTGCTTCAATACAACTGCCACACATCCATGAAGCTGTTGACTAAACATTAGAACATTGAGCTTCACCATCACAAACTTGCCTGTCTGTGAAGAGTAGCTTGTTAACTACCATAGTCATCAGAAGATGGCTTCTACCCCACTTCCATCTTTCACATATCACAGATCTGCATCTCCCTGGAAGAACCAAACTTTCATTCACAATCTTAAGTTTTATGCCTTATGAAAAATGTAAATTTTGTCCTTCTAATTCTTGTGATAAGGAAAAAATATTGAAGGGGGCGAGAAGAAATTCTACTTAACAATGGGCAATATCCAACAAAGGAGGCTGATTAATTTAACAAGAGAGTTATTCTTTCCATTCTTCTATGCTATCCTGTTGCTAAGCATTTACATTGAACACAATTATTTTCATGCTGTGGGTTTATTCCGAATGCTTCTCCCACATACCTCTGAATCTGGGGGATCTTTATCTCTATCCCTCTATCTCATGCAAAGTGGACAAGAGAATGGTGTTCTTTTTGAGAGAATTTCTCTATTCTATTGCTATTAACATCATGTCATGCAGAACCATCTAAAAATCAGGCTGTAATATTTTCACACTCAGTTAAGTTGCTTTAGAAATCATTCCATGAAGATCATACATGTTGGTTGAAGGAGGGGTGACAGTGACTAGGATTAGGCGTGCTGGGAATGTGGGCAAGCATCCTATGCAATTTACATGTGACCCCAGGGCCTATGCAGGCTGGCTCTGAGTACCTTATCACATGGTGCTGTCAGTTTTGCCTGACTTTCTATCTAGGAGGAAGAAATCATACCCAGTTGATATTGGGTGGTTTGGATATTGGGAGTTGCAGAGTTACTACCTGATGTTTTAAGATCAGCTTCAGTCTTTTTCAAAGGTTATTATATTGCCAGGAGCAATTCCTCCAAGGAAAAGTACTACATTAATAAGTGTACAAGAGTTTTGTTCCCAAAACCTAAAAATCTGTAATGTGTCTCCTATCTCCAAGCAGACCTTGCCATAGGCTCTTTGCAGTATCCTGTAGCACAGATGCTACTGTTATAGAAAAGCCAAACATTAAGCAGCCAGGCTGCTTAACTTGCAACATATACCAAAACATGAGCCAAATTCATATGTGGAAGTTCTGAGTTACGTAGTAAATGCTATGGAGCAGCAAACCCGAATGTAGTGTGCATTGCCTTGGCAATACAGAAAACCATGTTTTGTTTTGTTTTGTTTTTTTCCTGTCTTAAGGAAAATGACAAATGGTTTAAGATGCACCTCTCCATACTTTGGTGGACACCAGGAGAGACTCTGAGCATGGATATATGAAATAGCATTTGTCGAGTGCGTTTCAGCCTATCAATTTCCAACGTTGTGGCTGGACTGGCCCTTGTGGCTCTTATTATGACTGCAAGACGCCTTCAGCAATAACCATCAGGAAGCTTTGGAAAAAAAAAGATTTATTACTTATAAGTCCTGGAAATCCCATGGCACACCTGGGGCCTCACAACAAGGTCATGGGGGAGGTGGTGAGGTGGGGGAAGAGAGAAAATGGGCCTGGGGTTCTGCTTTTATTGGGGTTGAGGGTCAGGACCTGGGGTTTCTTGGTCTCACTCTACATTGGTGAATTTAAAACATGAAAGCAGGAATTTAAGGAGTGAGAAGGAAAAGAAAAAGCAGCCCAAATTGTCAGTTATCAAAATCCACCAAGAGCTCTAAAACAAAGGAGCCTGGGGGATGGGTGGGGAGAGGGAGAGGGAGGGGGGAAGTGACTGGCCTGGTGCTTTATCTAGCTGTATGGCTGGGGCAATGTGTTTACTTGAGATAGCCATCTCTGAAGTGAATGTCTTGGCACTCAAAGCTTAAGTCAGGCACTTATAACACAAAAAAGAAAAACCAACTCTCAGGGCTTACACTAAAGCACTGCACACTTAGAGAACAGCAGGTAATTCATTGCTGACAGAGCACAGATTATAACTGAATGTTAGGAGACTGACAGATACCAGTCACAATGGATCTTGCTAACATATTAAGAAATTTAAGCTTTATTTGATAGGAGATGGGGGTCTGTGCTTTGAGGATTAATTCCAGCAGGCAGGAATTTATTCTTATTTCAGTAAAAATTACAAATGTACCTGGCCTGGCACTGACTCCTAGTCAGCATGTGACATATTGATTAATAGTGCTGCTTGGTAGCCATAAGACTTTGAAGTTTCAGGGAAGTTTGCACCAGCTTCTAAACAATGAGATTTATGAATTGCCCCTAGTCTTGGTAAGACCCCTGCATTATGTATCCAGAATATGCCTACATGACTGGTAGGGTATAAGGAACCCCAACTGAAACTAAAATTTGGGTCCCCTTATTCTGAGGTGTTCCATTCACACATTGGTGGTTTCTGGTTCAAGAAAGGACGTGTGTCATGGGAAGACCCTTAGAGAGGGAGGACAGCTGGAACTTACTCCTGGCCTCTCCAGACACGTTACTGTGAGGCAGGCTTTGGCTGTGATACATTTCCTTATTTTAATGCTGTGACTATATCGTACATCTTTCCTGCAATGAACTGGAGACTTGTCAGCATTGCCACTTTGGATCCTGTGAGTTTCCTTTAGCAATTAGCACTGTGTACCTGTCACACTAGGGCAGGCCATATGAAAGTATTAATCCATGAATGGTATATTGTTGGATGTAGATGCGAGGGAGGGAGACCACTCACATGTTTCTGGTTTGGATGACTATAGATAGAAACACCATCAACTAACATTGGAAACACAGAAGACACAGATTTTCTCTGGAATATAATGTGCATAGTCTCATCATAAGGTTGGATTTGGGTGTATTTTGAGCATCTGAATGAAAATATTTGGACAGTTGGATATATAAGTCTGAAAGTGAAGTAATAGTTCTTCTTGCAGTTGTAACAGTCATTTGCAGAGATTTTTATAGAGCAAGAGTAATGAGATGAAGACTGATGATATTTAAACAGATGGTAGAACCAAAAGAGCCCATATTTCCAATCCTTAATATCATTCTCCTAGATTCAGATGTCATCATTGATTCTGGACTAGATTATGTTGTTTATGAACATTTTCTGATTGTCAGGTTGAAGTTTCCATTAACTGCAGTCAGGTAAGCATTTCACCTTTGCAATTTTATAGGGTTGTAAAAGTAAATTACCATGGATTGATCCTTTTTAACCTATAAAATACATTATCACAAAGGTACTGATTCATCAATTACATTTTGAAATGTGACCTTTAAAAATAACTGTGTCAAATGAAAATTGGCTCCAAGATAATAATTAAAATATATTTAAATAAAAATGACAGTGCAAATAGATAAATTTATCTGCTGACAAGAGAGTAGGGATGTAATAACAGAGTTATTGGTTGCAAGAGGCAGAAATCCAAATGATAAACAGCTTAGGAAATAGTAGGTAAATTATTTACTCTAGTAAAAATGAAACAAGAAAAATAAAGTTGGAACTAGCTTCTGGGTCCTTTGGAACTTGTGGTTAATTATCACCAAGTTATCTCTCTGTTTCTCTGTCTCTCTCTTCTTTTCCCTTGTCTATAAATTTCATTTACCACTGCTGATATCATGCCTACTAGTAACTCCCACTTATCTTTTCAGCCTTATCAAGAGAGACTAAAGGAACTGTTTAGTTCTATTTTTTTTTTAATTCTCAGGGAAGGACTTAAGATGGCTTGTGTCACAGACCCACTCCTTCCACAAAGCATTTTTACGAAGAAGTGAGGAAATATAAGAATATGGCATAAAAAAAAATGAAATTCTGCCATTGCAGCAACGTGGATGGACTTAGAAAATATTATGCTTAGTGAAATAAGTCAGACAGAGAAAGACAAATACTGTATGATGTCACTTGTATGTGGAATCTAAAAATTAATATAAATGAATGTATATGCAAAATAGAAACAGACTCACAGATACAGAAAACAAATTTGTGGTTACCTAAGGGGAGAGGGGAAGGAGGAGGGACAAATTAGGGGTACGGGATTAACAGATACAAAGTACTATGTATAAAATAGAACAAGGATATACTGTATAGCACAGGGAATTATAGCCATTATCTTTTTTTTTTTTTTTTTTTTTTTTTTGCGGTATGCGGGCCTCTCACTGCTGTGGCCTTTCCCGTTGCGGAGCACAGGCTCTGGACGCGCAGGCTCAGCGGCCATGGCTCACGGGCCCAGCCGCTCCGCAGCATGTGGGATCCTCCCGGACCAGGGCACAAACCCGTGTCCCCTGCATCGGCAGGCAGACTCTCAACCACTGCGCCACCAGAGAAGCCCGCCATTATCTTATAATAACCTATAATGGGGTATAATCTACAAAAGTACTAAATCACTATGAAATCAATACAATATTATAAATCAACTATACATCAATTTAAAAAAAAGAAGAAAATGGCAGCTGATACTGAATCATAAGTGGGGATGGTGAACAGGACTGGAGAAGAGTGAATCCTGAAAAGAGGATGATACTGTTCTCAGGACAAGAAGGAGGTACTGGGGAGAGACAGTAATTTATGTATGCTAAGAAGGTTATAGTAATCCCTTGATATTTTTGCTGTTGACATTAATGGTTTAGACTAACTGTAACAAAAAATAATGATGTTGTATATATATAGTTGATTCATTTTATTATAAAGCAGAAACTAACACACCATTTGTAAAGCAATTATACTCCAATAAAGATGTTTAAAAAATAATGATGTTTCCTTACATATGGAAATATATATTTTTATTGAGAAAAATTCAATCATAGGTACTCAAGACTAGTGATAAAAACCTAAACAACAAAATGAAATAAAGCAAAACTTCGTCTGACCCTCGCCCTACCACATGTAGAGCAATCAGGGATATAAAGCAGAGATAGCATTTTACTAAAAGTTGGAAGTTCTAACAATGAGTTTGAGAATATGTAAGAAATATTTTATTTTCCACCAGAATATGATTTAGAAAAAAGAATTTTTAATGAATAACTTCATATTAATTAAGGTTTGGGGTTTGAGAAATTATCTAAAGGCAGATATTAATAGTCCCTTTGTACATACTTGTTTTTATAACATAGATTCTGTTTGCTTACTTTTTATAAATTGTCCTTAATTTTTTATATAAGACAGTACAAAAGCAGCTAAAGTAATATGTGGCAATTCTAATAGAAAGGAGATATTGTAACTTGGTAAGAAGCCACCACCATTTTTGGTAAGTGTAAATTATTTATTTGGGGACAGTAAAATGCACATATCAGACACCCTTAAGGTAATCTAAACAAATATATTTTAAGGAAAGTTTAGTTAGGCTTCAATTTTTCAATCATCTGAAATGAGAGCATTTACCTAATATACTGGAATTATATTGAGAAGATAAGTATTCTTATCACATCTTTGTTATTAAATAAATGTGTTTTGGGACAAGATACTTATTCTCTTTGGGTCTAGTTTCCTTATTGAGAGATTTGGAATAAAATACAGTTTTTGAAATTTTTCGAGTAGCAGAATTATTTTACCAAAGGCAAAAAAAAAAAAAAAAAATCCAATATATAAGACAGAGAAAAGCACATAGCTACTATGACTGAAGTCAACAGCCCTGTACACTTCACGACCCATTATCTCAGGTCCCCTCACCGCTCCCACTCATCTTTGCCCAAAAGAAAACTCCCAGAACAGAATGTTCTGGGGAATATCACTGAACATCTGGATTAGATGGTTCTTAGGGTTTTATACAGTTCTAAGATGATTTTTAACTCTAAGAAAAGGTTGGGGTGAGGGAAATGGGGAAATGATGGTCAAAGAGTACAAACATTCTAAGATGAATGAGTTTTGAGGATCTAATGTACAGCATGGTGACTATAGTTGACAATACTGCATTGTATACTTGAAATTTTCTAAGAGAATAGATCTTAAGCATTCTCACCCAAAAGAAAAAATATGACCATATGAGGTGATGGATGTGTTAATTCACTTAATTGTGGTAATCATTTCACAATGTATACATATATCAAATCATCACATTGTATACTTTATATATAATTTTATTTGTCAATTATACCTCAGTGAGGTTGGTGGGGGGGGAAGAGCTATTAATTATACTTAGTCTCTAATATTAGTTTAATGCTGTGAAGAATTAAACATTACTATTATTGTAAATAAAATATCAAAATAAAGGTAAGTTAAAATCTTACTCCTTAAAGTTAGACCATAACTATAGAGGTTCTTATGCCTCTGGTGTCTGGTGCATAAGAGGTTGGAATCAGTGTGAGCTTTATTCTTTCCATCCTCCATACTATTTAAAGGCAGCAGAGCCCTGTTAGCATCCACATAGAGAAAAAGAAAACAATTAACTTAGAAGTTTGAATGTTATTATATCAGAGCTGCTGTTCAAATGGGCTTTGGAAAACACTGCTGTCCAATGAGTAAATGGAATCAGAAATCTAGTGATTATCGCTTTTAACTTCAAAATAGATTATCATTTATTTATTTTTGGTAATTTCCATATAGTGTTCAGCACTGTATCTGACTGCTCCAATTTTCTCATAAGCATACCTTACAAAACAGTTTTTCTATCCCACTGACAAAAACAGATTGTCTATTTTTTATTTTGAGTCTGTGAGACACGGATCCGTCCTTTTAAAGTGAGGTCTCTACTGTGCCAATGCTTAGGTCAGGGCATGCATGGCCCTGTGTGAGGTTTTCCTAATATGTGAATTAGGCTGTTGATTCTGACAAAGTCAGGAAAGGCCCTCTAGAGCATCACTAGGGACAAATTACAGGAAATCAAGAACTTTCTCAATTTCATTCAGACTCCATCAAACACTAGATCATATTTAAAAAAAAAAATAACTGTTAGCTTACTCTCCTCTGATCTCAAGGCTGAAGCTTCTGGCTTCCCTAGAGTGTCCTATCAGGCATTCATTCGCAGAGTTGATACCAAGCCATTAGGTTAGTTTAACTGCTCCAGCAGTAACTAGTAGGAACTTAACGCTCCAAACTCCCCAACCCACAGTAGGCTTTATCCCAGTGCTGGCTGTCTATGTGTTTGTTAGGCATTTACTGCATCATTGTCGATAATATAGGGCATTTCCAGTGAGCACACCATCTGCCATTCCCCTCTCTGTTACAATAAAGAATTCACTTACAATGTGGTATCTGGGATTTTCTCAGAGTGAGGTGAGGGAATAGGATGGAATATTCCCTTCAGGGATCAACCATAGCTCATTTGGGTCTTCACACTGGTGGACAAGTTTTCCCAGAAAAGTTTGGTGGCAGTAGATCAGAACATACTATCATTGGGACTTCCCTGGTGGCACAGTGGATAAGACTCTGCGATCCCAATGCAGGAGCCCAGGTTCGATCCCTGGCCAGGGAACTAGATCTCACATGTGTGCCGCAACTAGAGTTTGCATGCCACAGCTAAGGAGCCCACTTGCCGCAACTAAGGAGCCAGCAAGCCACAACTAAGGAACCCTGGAGCCGCAAATAAGACTTGGTGCAACCAAATAAATAAACATGAAAATAAAAAAGAACAGAGGGAACCAAGTAGGATTCAAAAAAAAAGAACATACTATCATCATATATAATAGTATATACAGTATTTTCAGCAAATTGCTTTAATATACACTTGTGAGGAGAAAAAGAGACTACAAGGGAGAAAAATCAAAGTGCCAATAATATCTATGCTCTAAATTTTCTATTCTGAACTTTCCTGTGTTTTCCTCATTCTCTACAATGAACACATGAAAGAAAAAAAATAATATTTTGTGGTGCTGGTTAGAAAGAAGGTACACATCCCGAAGTCAGGAGCTTAGGTGCAAAGCTGATAGGAAGACAGCATGTAGTTTCAGAAGCCAGTGCAGGTGACAAAAAACAAGAAGTGACCCAATCCATTAAGAGAACAGAAAGAACTGGGTTTAAGTCCCAATAAATGGCACCAATAAAATAGCTAATCAGACCCCAGCCCTTCCTGGCTGTGGTACGGTGCTCACAGTGGGAAAAAGAGGTTGATACACTTCTGATCAAATGGTTCATATTCAAAGTGCTTTGTTTTACTGCACTGAAATAACAGAAGTCAAAACTATTGAGAACTTATCAATATGCCAGGGACTGCTCTGAGCATTCTGTATGAGTTGTATGATTGAATTCTTATAAACACCCTATGAGATAGGAAACCATTATTATGTCCATTTCACAGATGAGAACTCAGAGGTAAGGTATCCAGCTAACATCACAAAGTTATGTTCCAGTCCTGTTTTATTATTATATACTGAATTCCTATTTCTAAATGTTAATGATTTATTGCATGAAGGTTGTTGTCCCTTCTCAATTTAAGAAAGATGAAACAGTCACTGGAGAACAGGAAGATCATGATAGAAACGATACAGTGGTGCTAGGGCAGGGATGCTAATCACTGCATTCTGACATCTGAGTTTTTCTAATGTTGGCAAATTTCACTTTCATGTGCCGGACTGTGTAAAGCAGCTGCACTGATTTGTTTTATTTGCCTAATTAGTCTTTTATTTTCATTTTGTGCTTATGCCCAAATGATAACATGAATTGGAAATCTGTGATACTGGAAAAAAAAACTACATCTTTTAACTTGTCTTTTACAAAATGATTAACTGAGGTGACATATTTACAATGACAGTACTTAATTTTCTTGCTTCATCCCTAACTGGACTTCCTGTCTGGTTTATGTTAGTGCTGTATGGTAAGAGATCAGGACCAAAGATTCAAAGCAAAGCAGGAAACAAATAATGGTCCTGGCATTGAAGAAGCTTAGGAATTGGAATTGGCATAAGTCGGGGATAAAGAAGCAGCCAGTCAGAAACCTCAGGATTAATGCAGGGAACAAACAGAGACAAAAGTCAAGGTCAAGTTAATAGTTATGAAAGCAATTAGGGTAAGTAGTACTTGTAGCCTCAGATACAAGAAGACCTATATTCAGGTGACTTCTGTCTCAGAAGGCAAACATCATGGTTTCTACCTATCAAAACAGTCAGATATTATGAAGGTCACCCCAGGGCCCATGAATAAAAGTGAGTGAGCCCAGAAGTGTGTGAAGTGGTACATAGCCTTGCTTTGGGAGAGTGTGTAAGCAGTGTAAAGAAGATTCTATATATAATAATTCTTATTGGCATACCTAGCAAGGTGCAAAGAAAAATGTGCAGCTATTTATCTGCTTACAAATAAAACTCTAAGCAGCTAGAGTTGAGATGCTCTTATTAGACCTTCAAAATTATTATATCATAAATAAGAAAAAATATTTGACTTAGTTTTGGCCCAATTTTGGTTATGTAAAGTAAATTTATAACAATGTCAAATTATGTAGTCACTTGCAAACTTTAATTTCTCTTTCCAGTATATATGGCCATGATGACTAGTCCTTGAAAAATTGATGAAAAACAATCCCACCAAGACAGTGAAAAAGAAGGGAATTCAATCTGTGTTATGAGGTCTGGTTCGATGTAACTGTTTCACTTAAATACTTGAATAAGCAGATGAAAGGCATCCTAAAGAAAGTATACAATTTTGGAGATTAGTTCAAGTTATCTATTCCTGTGAAACAAACCACCTCAATCTTAATGGCATAGGAGCAAGCATCCTAAGCCACTAGAAGTTGCATCACTTCTTACGACCTAACACCAAAAGCCACATGGTATCATGTCACTATAGTCACAAGGTCATCGAGATTCAAAGAGAGGGGGCATACACCCAACCTCTCCTTGAAAGAAATGTTGAGGTAAAAATGCAAGAACATGTGGAATGAGAAAGAGTGTGCACCTTCTTTGGAAAATACAATCTGCCACAAAGTATGAAACACATTTGACAGTAAATACATCATACAAACAACATAAACAGGTATAAATAAAGAAGAAAATATTATGAAATTAAGGTGATTTATGTCCAAATGCATGCTGGGAATATAGAACCTGCATATATTTATAAAGAAAGAAAATGTAAACCCCACTGTCTGATCTTTAGCCTCAGTGCCTTCATCTTAGAGATTAGGGGTCTTCAAAGCTCTTACATTTTCTCATCATGGCGGAAATATCCACTTTTGTCCCTGAACTTAAGAAATGGCCTTTCTCGAGATTAGCAATGGGATGGGTTGTGAAAAGCCTATTGAAGGGCGAAAGCACATTGGAAAAATTCCATATCACTACTATCTACCATTACAGTTTAATTTTGTTTAAAAATCTAGGTTTATTTATACTAGTTTTTCAGAGAAACTGAAAATAATTGTGGACAAATTGGTTCAGAAGATACTAAAAATGGTGGAGGGGAAATCACATAAATTGAAAACTACCTAAGACACATTGATTTGGTTGATTTTTTAAAATACTATCAAGGGGAAAACTGCTAAAAAAGATGTACATACTGATCTTAGTCAATTGCAAAGTAATCAGTATTCTTTAATCCATTTAATCATTAAACAATGAACTCTAAATTTTAGTTAATCTAGGTATGAATGTTTCTGGTATTACATTTTATTCAATTATGTAGATTTAATTTAAGTAACTTCAAGACATATCTAACAGACATAAGTGTTCATATTCCAATGGAAGTCAGAAATTGACATAAATTTAAACTAGCCGGGACTTCCCTGGTGGCGCAGTGGTTAAGAATCCGCCTGCCAATTCAGAGGACATGGGTTCGAGCCCTGGTCTGGGAAGATCCCACATGCCACGGAGCAACTAAGCCTGTGTGCCACAACTACTGAGCCTGCGCTCTAGAGCCCACGAGCCACAACTACTGAGCCCACGTGCCACAACTACTGAAGCCTGCACACGTAGAGCCCATGCTCTGCAACAAGAGGAGCCACAGCAATGAGAAGTCCACACACTGCAATGAAGAGTAGCGCCCGCTCACTGCAACTAGAGAAAGCCCGCAAGCAGCAATGAAGACCCAACGCACCAAAAATAAATAAATTAATTAATTAATAAAAAAAATAAACCAGCCATACTTATATTGTACAATACTTACTTTGAAATTTTTCCATTTTTTGAATTAGTTATAAGTTAATATTTCACACCTTTGAACCAAGCTCCACCTGACCCTCAGTGCTCCCCTCAACTGCAGGAATCTTGAAATGCAAAACCTGTTCAAGGTAACAGGTTCATCCTTTACAACGGAACTATCAAAAGAATCTTCAGTAATGCCTTTACAAATGGCTGTTTCCTGGTAGACAACAGCATTATTGTACCTTCAGTCTGAGTTCCATCTGAACCTAAAAGATGAATGTTGTTGTTGGCAAATTTTTTAAAAAATTTATTTTATATGGGAGTAGAGTTGATTAACAATGGTGTGTTAGTTTCAGGTGTACAGCCAAGTGATTCAATTATACATATACATGTATCTGTTCTTCTTCAAATTCTTTTCCCATTTAGGTTATTACAGAATATTGAGCAGTGTCCCCTGTGCTATACAGTAGGTCCTTGCTGGTTATCTATTTTAAATATAGCAATGTATACATGTCAATCCCAAACTGTCAATCTATCCCTCTCCCCAACCCTTCCCCCCTGGTAACCATACTTTTAAGGAAAGTGTGGGCAAATGAAGGACAGAACATACACAAGAGATCACAGAACAGTTGCAGTAACATTGAAAGCTCTCAATAACTATTTTAAAGCCTAATTCCTTTCATAACTATTAACCTGACTTTGACTTTTGTCTCAGTTTGTTCACTCCATTAATCCTGACTGATGGTTTCTGAAGGTTATAACATTTATCTGAAGATATCATTTATTTTATAATTTAAGACAAGTATAGCGGAAAATTTAATAACATTTTTGATTTAGTTTACTATGGTAATATTACAACTTCTCTGATGAATATTTTAAGAAGTATAGAAATTCTTTTTGGGAGAAGAAATTTCCCGATACGGTAGAAGCATCTGTCTCTATTGTTAAATCGAGATTATCTTTTTGGCTCCAACTCGTCTCTTCTCAATACTGTATAATTTCTATATTATTGGTTAATTTTATTTTCTTCTAAGTAAAAATGCATAGTGGGGAAATAAAGGGTGTGTGGAAGTAAGAAGTAAAATGTAATCTGACTGCTGTAGCTGTTAAGATTAGTTGCAAAGAAATGAAAGCAAGGGTAAAAGAATGTAAACATGTCAACCATTTCTTAATTTTTTTTTTTTTTTGGTGAATCATACACATTGTATAGATTAAATACAGACCACATTCAGGGAGAAATAAATCTTGCTAAAAGAGCAGAAAAAGATAGTATATAGAGAAGAAAACATATCTAGTATTGCTCACCCAAGAATATTCACTGTAATACTCAAATACCATCTGCACACGAGGTATGCGTTTGTGTGTGCGCAATAATAATACACATAGAAGTTATCTCACAGCTCTATAAAGATTAAAAATGAATACATTGAGTAAATATAAATTCACACCTTAATATCATCACCACTAACAATAGCAGCCACCATTTATTGTATAAAATATGATGATGTTTTGAGCTTTACATGAATTCTCTTTCAATCACTTTACCATCTCCATGGGGTAGGCAACATAAGAACTTTGAAGCTTAGACAGTATAGTTTGCCAAATCTTTGCTTCCTGTACCTGGGAATCTGTTTTTTTTTCTTTAGCTTTGGGAAGTTTTCAGCCATAATTTCATCACATATATTTTCTACCCTTTCTCTCTTCCTTCTCCTTTTGAGACCTCCTATAATGTGAATATTAGTATTGCCTGATGTTGTCTCACAGGTACACTAAACTGTCCTCATTTTTTGACTTTTTTCTTTCTTTCTTTCTTTCTCCTTCCTTCCTTCCTTCCTTCCTTCCTTCCTTCCTTCCTTCCTGTGCTGCATGGCTTGCAGGATCTTATTTCCCTGACCAGGGATTGAACCCAGGCCCTCGGTAGTGAAAGTGTGGAGTCCTAACCACTAGACCACCAGGGACTGGACCTAACTGTCCTCAGTTTTTAAAATTTGTTTTTCTTTTCGTTTTTCTCATTGGGCAGTCTCCATTATTTTATCTTCCAGATCATGTATGTGTTCTTCTATGTCACCTTGTCTGCTGTTAATTCCTTCAAGTATGTTTGTCATTTCAGTTATTGTATTCTTCAGCTCTATCTGGCTCTTCTTTATATTTTCCAGTACTTTGTTAAAAATTCTCACTGTGTTCATCTATTCTTTTCCCAAGTTCCCTTGGCATTCTTATTACTAATGCTTTGAACCCTTCATCTGGCAAATTATTTATCTCTGTTTCATTAGTTGATTTTTCAGGGTTTTTCCCTTTTTCTTTCATTTGAAACATATTCTTCTGTCTTCTCATTTTGTTTAACTTTCTCTGACTCTATGAAATTAGGTGAAACAGCTACCTATCCCTGTCTTGAAGTTGTGTCCTTGTTTGGGAGCGTCCCTATGCAATCTACATGTGCCCAGTGGCTTTGTCTGTAGAGCTGGATCTGAAGTAAGCAAGCTGCTAGGGGCATGGTCCCAACCTGATTCATTCTCTGCCCTTTCCACCCAACTCCATGTGGATCTTTATAGGATTGGATGTAGAAGAGTCTTTCTGCCAGTTTCCAGTTTGTTTTCATGAGAGTCGCTCCACATATAGATGTATTTTTGATGTGTTACTGACGGAACGTGAGCTCAGCTTCCTCCGACTCCACCATCTTGATCACTTCCCCCTTCTTTTCCATATGTTATCTAAGGTTTTGTCTTCACCATTTCTATACCTAATATTTTGCTTGTTAAAAAAACAAAATTCAACTGAGTAAAGATCTAATTGGCTTTATCCAATGACTCATGAATTGGGCAGCATCCTATCTAGTAAATAGAAAGACGCTATGAGGAGTTGTACAAAATGGAGGGTTTTTATAAGAGGAAGGTGGGACAAGGAAGTTATTACCAAAAAAAAAAAAAATTGTTTCAGGACAGGCCATCGTGTTTCAAGGGAAGGGAAGGGAACGGCAGAGGACATTGCCTCTTCTTCCTTTGGGGGCTGGAGAGGGCCTATGTGACAGATTATCTCATTGATGCTGAACAGATAATTCCAGACTAGCCAGTTAAGGTTACATTCCTGGAAAAGTTTAAACTGTAGTTAGGTCAGGTATTAAATCCAGGTTTGGTATCTTGGGATTTAGCACAGGTGATGCCATTTTGGACTTGTGGTTTCCCTTTAACAGCTTCAATATTAGAAATTTTCTGATAATGATATCAGATAAAAGTTGAGTGTCATCAACTTTATACTACTCTATCAGAAAATTAAATTTATTAATCCATAAATTCATACTTACAGTTAATTTCCTTAAAAAAAAAAACAAAACCTAAGTTTGGGGGAAAAAAACAATGATTCCTTGGAACACAGAGTCCTAAAATCCATTTTATAAATGTTACTTGAAAATATGTTAGCATGAATTTTAGCCTTTTTAAGAAATGAGATGCCAGCCTTGATTTTACTTCCCTAAAATATGTCCATTTACAGCAATAAATTACAATATATTCTCTCCATTGACCTCTTAAGCATTAGGAATGTTGAAAAGAAACAAGCCCAAAATGGAGTAATTTGTGTTAAGCCCCACCACAACTTAATAACTAACCTAACTGCAATTTCAGCCTCTCCCAGGAGGGGAATTTTAAACCAATTGGTCTGGAATTTCCTGATCAACACTAGTGAGGTAATCTACCTGATAAAACCCTCTGCCTTCCCCGAAGGGAAGGTAGCCTTGCCTGAAATAATCCACACATTTAATTTCTTTGTCCCAACCTCCTGCCTATAAAGTCTTTTTTAAAAATAAATTTATTTATTTATTTATTTTTGGTTGTGTTGGGTCTTTGTTGCTGCACACGGGCTTTCTCTAGTTGCAGCGAGCAGGGGCTACTCTTTGTTGTGGTGCGCGGTCTTCTCATTGTGGTGGCTTCTCTTGTTGCGGAGCATGGGCTCTAGGCATGCAGGCTTCAGTAGTTGTGGCACGCGGGCTCAGCAGTTGTGGCTCCTGGGCTCTAGAGTGCAGGCTCAGTAGCTGTGGTGCACAGGCTTAGTTGCTCTGTGGCACATGGGATCCTCCCGGACCAGGGCTCAAGCCCGTGGCCCCTGCATTGGCAGGCAGATTCTTAACCACTGCGCCACCAGGGAAGCCCTAAAGTCTTTCATTTTGCACAGCTCCTGGGAGCTCCCTTCTACTTGTAGATGGGATGTTGCCTGATTCATGAATTGTTGAATAAAGCCAACTAGATCTTCAAATTTACTCAGTTGAATTTTGTTTTTTACCAGGAAAGACAATTGCTTTGCTCCATTTTTAAATTTCTCATTCAGTAAGATAAACAATAACAGTACAAACCAGAGGAAAGAAGTTTGAGAAAATGAGACTACTGCCTTCTGGGATGGCATATCAATTAATCAACTCTAGCTTCTTCCTTCTGCTCCTGGCATTGGTTCAACCACATTTACTTACTTTTCTCTATTCTAACTTGCAGTGTCAGGTATAGGGTTGGCAGATGTGTGGTTCTCAGCTCTTTTCTTCTTGAACAGCACAAATGATATTACAAAGCATACAAGCCTGCTTGTATGCCTTTAGAGACAATCTGCCCTACTCCTCTACCCAATAATTCACTTCAAGTTGAAGTCCAGTGTTTGTTTATAGGTTCTTTTCTTCCACCTGACTTAGATGTGGCACACATTAATGTATTGGATAGATCTTTTTCTGCTGGACTGTGCTTTCTGATCTTTACATGAATTTAAGTTGTAATAATCATGTATGACTTAAATGCTAATTGAAGGTCAGAATACCACTTCAGAAAAAAAAAAAGAAGAACACATTTTGCAAATGACCAGGCTCTGAAAAAAATTGGTCAAAAATATGATCTATTTCCAGCTCTGAAGATTAAATAAGCTACTAGCAATTTCCCTGAGTCTGTAGGTATAACATAGCTTGCTACAAAAACTAAGAAGATTTGAGACAGCAATTTTTTTTCAATCCCTTCTTAGTCTGTGTCCTTTCTAGCGTTGACCTGAAATAGACTGCCAAATATTTCTCCAGCAAAGATGAGTTTATTTGGAATCAGCAGAAAATTGCAATTTAAGGTCTGCAATCATGGCAAGCCACCTGAAAATCCCTCCCAGTGGCAGGGGAAGGGGAATACTTTTATAGGGAGGAAAAGGAAGTTGGAAGGGCTATAGCAAACCGAGTCCATGGCTTTTCATTGGTTGAGCCCTTGCCAGGAAAGAAGAGTCATTCTTCTTCCTGTTGGGTTCTGCTATCATAGCAGGGTATGACAGCTCCCCTTTCTGGTCTCCCAACTCTATTTAATTAGAGTTTCTGTTTATTAATTTTTTACACTAGGAAGGGAAAACTATGCTAGGAAGGGAAAACTTCTAATAAAGAAAAACTACCTATCTGCTAGTAAGACACTGTGTCATTAGTAAGACTAGTGAAAATGGAGGTGAGGTGGATTTTTTAAAATCTCCTGTGCTTTTATTGGTGCAGGAAGAAAAACAATCCTTGAGTAGAGGCTATAGGCACTGAAGTGGAACAGAATTTGCCACCCCAAAATACACCTCTTTGCATAAGGATTATCTTAAGTTGGTTATTTCTAAGAAACGTCAGACACAGGAGAATCTCTGAAAACTGAGTAGAAGTTAACCTTTGATAAGGGACATTTACCTTTATAAGGGAAATCTCCATTTGTAAGGGTGTCTTCCTCTCTGTACCAGGAAGAGGAGGATAACTAAATCTTTAGAAATTCATATCAGTGGAGACAGCAACTGACTTAAACCTGCAAAACAACCTTACCCTCGTTTACTGTGCTTTGCCTGATAACTTCCCATAACTGGCTTCCCTCCCTTACCAAGATCTTTTTTTTTCTTTAGCTAGAGATGATATTTAAGGTGGTGGCTTGGGCCATTTTGGGGAGTTACTCAGTTTTCTTGGGTCTCTCTCATTGATACAGGAGGTATATACATGTTATTAAATTTCTGTTTTTCTCCTGTTAATCTGTCTTTTTATTATTGGGGGGCATGTTTCAGCTAAGAACCTAGTAGGATAAAGGGAAAATTAGTGTTACTCCCCATAACATGAAATGAAAAATGTTAGTATGTCCCAGTGCACTCCTGGTTTAGCAACGTGCTTTTTCAGTACAAAATAATTTGTTAAAATTGATGCTGCCAGGTAGTTGGCTGGCCATAGAATGTGCTAAAGTCATATATACATTTGCTTGCCCATAGAAAATCACTGAGTAAGCCACAAGTCTCAATATATTTAGGATTTTCTTCCCAGCCATATTTGTCATTCAAATTACTCCAAAGTAGAGGAAAATTGCAAGTACTGTAAGAGTATGCTGAAGTTGTAAAGCCCTTTGTACTGAGTTCAAAATTTCACTTGGAGAATACATAGAACTTTTACTCAAATTTGCTGATAAAGAAGAATGTGTTTACTTTTGTCACGCTAATCTAATTTTGGTCTTAATAGTGGCCCTAGGAGGAGCAAAAGTCTCTGGCTGATAGCTAATTAAATCTCTGTGGTCTTTGGTGTTTAGTTGATTCTCATTTCTACTGCATATAAATCATCTGGATTTGACAGAAAGAGAAAAGATTTACTGGGAGTCCTATATCCCAAATGATTGCCCTGAAGAAAGAAGAAACCTTCATTCCATCAGAGTACACAATTAACTGATCTAAATAAAATACCATTGACCTGGGAGCTCAGCTGTTTTTAATTACTGCTTCAAAGCATATTGAAGTATAATTTGTTAATGAGTTTAAGTAGTTAGAATGAATGGTCAAAGTCTTTATCTTTGGTCTTGCATATGAATTTTTCTGCAGTTATAATATATGAGCGATAAAATGGCAAACAACCCTATTTTGGGGTTGCTGGAAAGTAAGAAATTTTCCTCTATCCTAGGTTCTTCTGGATGGTCTAATTATATTGACATAGATTAACAGGAGAAACTCAGATAAAACTTTAATAACATGTATACCTGAGAAAGACTCAGGAAAACTAAGTAGCTCTCCAAAGTGAATAAAATCCTTACCTTAAATGTCAGCTTCAGACAAAAGAGGATGCTGGGGGTAGTGGTTTGGGATTTCAAAGGGGAGGAAGGCAATTTACGTAGAGAAGGAAAAGCAAATGTTTGGTACACAGTCGTTTGCTGGGCCCTGCAGAGACGATTCAACAGAGTGGACTCTGATCTCTCAGCCCTGCTGAGTTGCCTCCACCACAGCCGGCCCATATTCTTTTCAGATTTCTCTGGTGGTAGCCCTATTCTGGGAACATCCCCTTTATCTAAATTCTTTTAGGCAGTTAAGGGAGAGGCAACAAGAAAATCTTCCTGAGTCTTCTGTTTCTTAAAATTCATCAGTCTAAATTAATCCTTATGTCAAAGAGACACATTTTGGGGTCACAAATTTTGCTTCCCTACAGTGTATTCTTTGATCAGTCACATTGCAAAATGGGTTGTAGTAGGAATCTGGACAATTATTGTCCCTGTTTTTAGCAAACTTCCAAATCTAATGGGATAAACACTCTTGGTAGTTAAATAATTTTCCTTCATAAGTTTAATATTTGCTCTGATTCTATTCAGTTCAAATATATTTGAAACAAATGTTGAACACCTACTATGTGCTTTCATTTTTTTATTAATTTGTAATTTCCCATTTCCTAAAAAGGATTTAAGGCAGTAAGTCAATTGAGTTAATCCGTCACTAATTTAATCAAAGGGATATTGCTAACTGTGTTTTCCCCACAAATATTCCTTAAGTAATTAACAAATCATGCCAAAAAACTGGTGGTTTTAGAGGTAAAAATATTCCTGCAGCACCATGTTTAATAAGTGCTTTTCTTTTGTATCATTCATATTTTTTACAAAGCTACATAATTAAATGATATCTATGCTGACATTTTTTCATTAAAGTAATATAAATGGGTTATACCTGATTGTTGAGAATAGCTATAGGATAATTAATAATTGTATCCTTTTGCCTTGAAAGTATACATCTGCTACACACATTTTTTTAACCTGAAATTTCAAAGAAGCTTTTGCTTAAAGAGGTTAGTAATTGAAGCCAAAAATAAACAAACAGAAATTATGCACTGAGAAATCAAACAAGAACAATTCCAAAGAGGTCTATAAAACTGCACAAGTAGAGAATCATTTTAGCAATGAAATTGCTGTATAGAACAATACTGTAAATATTGAGAATGGTTTATTATTTTCATTACTTCTTAGTCTTTGTCTTATCTCTTCGCATTAAATCACAAGTCCCTTAAGACTGTCTTTTACTTTTATTTTAGCTCTTAGTCTGGAGCACTAGAACTCTATTTCACAGCGATAGTGTTCAAATTGCTGATCATCAAAAACCCCTGGGAATTTAAAAAATACAAGTGAGACTCAGGATCCCAGAGACATCCTCAGAGATTTTGAATAAACCAGTCTGCAGGAGATCACAGGAAGATGTCACAGAAGTTCCATAAAGGAATTTGATGGTCAGCCATAGGACTACAAAGCCACAAACTATGCTGCTGTTGGGGCCCAGGGCAGACCACCCCAAAATATGTCTCAATGGCATATTGATTATTTTGGATTAAAGTTACTTAAGAAACAGCCAATGCAAGAGGGACACTCTGACCCACCTCCGTGTCTCCCTGAAAGCAGGAAATAAACCTCTCAGGTGAAAGGTGTACTGCCTGCCTCTGGAGACAGAAGGACACTCTTATTGCCAGAGACAGAGAATTTGGGGCCAAGAAGCCTATATAAGCAAACCTTGTTACTTCTTTAATTTACTATCCCAAGCCCAAACTCTTATTAGATTCTTCACTAATTGAGCACCCCAAACCTAAGTTTCTTAGTCCTGTCAATTCCTCAAAAATTGTTTTTTTGTCTGAAAAGTATAAAAGCTGCCTGCTTTGGCCACTTCTTGGGTCCTATTTCTATGAGACTTCTGTGCACACAAATTTTTTTCTCTTTTTTTTCTGTTATTCTGTATTGTGTCAATTTTGTTATTAGTCCAGCCAAAAGACTGCAAAAGGGATAGAGGAGGAAATTCCTCTTCCCCAACACTGCCTTATCATTTTCATATTAAGTATAATACATTAATGTTTGCTATGTATAAAGTGACATAATTTGACTTGATTTAAAACCTAAGCATTTTCACTAAGAATGACCTTAATTTCCTGACTATTAATAATAACTTCTATTATTCTACTTTAAGTAGATAGAACCTAAGAAATGTGGTAACATCTGTCTTGGATATCTGGGACATGTTAACATATTTTCACTTAAGGTTAAAAGAAAATTTTCCCCATATTTGATACTTTTGTTCTGATCTCTTTCTGTATTGAAAATATTTTCTTTTTTTAAATACATAAAAGTTAAAATGCACTACTCATTTAATCTTAAATTTCTGTATTAGGATTCTGGCATATTTATCTAAAGCTACCTCTACTCTTCAAAACAACATACAGCAACTATATAAGATTAAAAATAAGGTTATTAACGAGTCATTTTATTTATGATAGAGGTTCGGCTGCTATAACAGACAACCACAACAACAGAAAATTCTTCAAAGTAGGAGTTAATTTTGCTTTCACCTAACAGTCTGGGCATAAGAAGTCAAAGCTGGTTTGCTAACTGCCTGAGATCAGACACGCAGGGTCTTTCTATCTTGCTCCCATTAACCCTTGGTATTGCTCCTATCGAAAAAAAGGAATCACTAGTCAATCTAAGAAAGAAATGGAAAATTTTATTAGAGCCAACCTGAGGATTATCACCTGGAAAACAGTCTTTCAGAAAGCTCTAAGGACTGTTCTGAAGAGGTAAGGAGGGGAGGCAAGCATGTATGTGACTTTGGCAAAGGGGTACGTGCAATCAAACACATACCTTGGTAGAAGGTTTCTGCTATTCCCAAGGGACGAATATCTTAGTTAATGGTTTTAGTGCTTTTATAAGTATGGGAAGATACAAGAAACTGGGTTCATAAAATTTTCTCCTGAAAATATCTAACGGGCCAGTTCTGCCAGTTTTCCCAGAGCACAGCGCCGCATCCCGATCTTTGCCCTGAATTCCTTTCAGAGTGTATTATAGGTCAGTGACTGCAGCGACTAATGACTTAATTCTTATAGAATCAGATGGTGGGCAACATTCTTTATTTTATAATCCCCTCCCTTCCGGTCTTATTTTCGACGAAGGGTTGGGAGGAATTTTGTGACCAATTTATCTTATGGTACTAGGGATTCTCATTCCCAGATCAGGCAAGGATTTCACTGATAGGCCACTAAAGTGCTGTTACTGGACCAGGCCCTGTTAACAGTAGCCAAAATCCTCTGGACTGCCTGTTTTACTAGTCTGTTATGATCCAGAAACCGGTTCCCTCTTCCCATATCTAGAGTTACACTATTACAACCGTCGATATTATAGAACTATATATTTGGTCAATTGTTTCAAGTCACCTAGTCATCATTATTTTTATAGGATGCTCAGTCACACATCTGGTAATTCAAAAAACAATAATCTTATAAAATAGGCAGAATACAAGTAATATAGCTAGTAACATTAATAAGGTTATAAGTAAGTATTTAAGCTAAGAACTTCCATTAGGTGTGGCCCAGTATATCCTCAGGTCATCTGGCCCAGTCTGTTCTGCACCAATCACTATCTTTCAGGGAAATGATATATTGGAATTGTGCATAAAGTTCACCAAAGATATCTGCACATACAAGGCAACTGGTGGGTCACTGTGACCCCTTACAGGATTGAGAAAGGAATGTTACCTTCTAAGGAGTTACATGGCTGGCGTCAGAAGAAAAATTGATCATTATGGTTGCGCAGGTATCCTGCAATTGGGAAGGTCTGGTTAATGCATAATACAGATGTATAATGCACACTACTGGGGAGAGGAGACCCAAATGGGCAGAGGAAAATTTTATGTTTAAATTTTTCTTGTCTTGACTTAAAATATGTATTTTATTTCATCCCTCCCATCTACATGCTCCCAGGAGGCTTCAGCACAACCACATTTCAACCAGTGAAAAAGGAGCAGGGACAAGGGACAGTGCCCAATTTCTCTTGCACTGGAAGTCATACACATCACTTTTGTTCACACCTCTTTAGCCTGAATGCAGTTATAGCAGCACACCTAGCAACAAGGGAGACTGAGAAATCTAGCCTTTAGTTGGACAGTCATGTACTCAGCTAGAAATTATGTTATTGAGGAAGAAAAGAAGAATGGATATTAGTTGGCAAGTAGTGGTCTTTACCATCCATCAAGAATAGGATACTTTATGTGGGGCAAGTGAAATGAACCAGCACCAACCACACCAAAGGCCGGTCTTCATCCAAAGAAGGTGATGTTGTGTATATGGTGGTGGGACTGGAAGGGAGTCCTCTATTATGAGCTCCTTCCAGAAAAGCAAATGATTAATTCCAACAAGTACTGCTCCCAACTAGACCAACTGAAAGCAGCACTCAACGAAAAGCATCCAGAATTAGTCAACAGAAAATGCATAATCTTCTATCAGGTTAATGCAAGACCCCATGTTTCTTTGATGACCAGGCAAAAACTGTTACAGCTTGGCTGGGAAGTTCTGATTCATCCGCTGTATTCAACAGACATTGAACCTTCGAATTTCCATTTATTTTGGTCTTTACAAAATTCTCTTAATGGAAAAAATTTCAATTCCCTGGAAGACTGTAAAAGTCACCTGGGAAAGTTCTTTGCTCAAAAAGATAAAAAGTTTTGGGAAGATGTAATTATGAAGTTGCCTGAAAAATGGCAGAAGGTAGTGAAACAAAAGGGTTAATAAGTTGTTCAATAAACTTCTTGGCGAAAATGAAAAAAAAAAAAGAATAGGATACTTTATGTAGGAAGAAAATTACCCCTTGTTTTCCATAGGCGCATATCAAAAGAGAGAAATATTTGCTTTTAATATGATGTTAATGCAGTAACTGAATGTATTTGTTTTTATGCAAATGATAAAGTACTATCCTATTATATGTACATATGTACAATCATTTTGTTAGGTGCTGAAAGGCAAAATATAAAAGGTACAGTTATAGCTCTCGGGGAGTTTATAATAATGGCTGATGTGAGTTGGAAGGTAGAAAACAAATACTAGTATTTACATAATTAAGTCAGAAGACTAAGGCAAGTGCCATCAGAAATGAGCAGTGATGCTGTGGGGGGTATGGTTTCAGAGAAATGAAAGTTTGTATTTAGTTACAGGGTTCAATAAAGGATAAAATAGTACTTGAAGAATGGTTGCAGATCTTAAGGCAGAGATGAAAGAGCACATGAAAAGCAGATACTTTAAAGATGGGAAAGCTTTAAGGTCATTTGAGGTATAAGTAACTCAATTTTATTGTCCAGAGGAGCAGTGGTAAAAGATGAGGTCAAATTGTCAGTTAATAGGCATATAGTGGATAGCCTTAAATACGAGACCTTTAGAATCGGTTTCGAAGGCAATTAGGGGTTAGTGAAAGTTTCTTAAAATGAGGGATATATTGTAATCCACTCAACAGAAGAATTCTATCTTATTCATTTCTGTGTTCCCAGCATCTAGAGCAATGACTCATGAAGTGCCTGTGAGATAAAACATTTGTGAATCACTGAATGGGTGACAGAACATGTACCAAAGGAAAATTAATCTACGAGTGGTGTGTTGAATAAATTGGAAGGAGATTATCATACTACTTGCATCATTATGATTACTGTTAACATAACATGCTATTAACATTTAGTGCCCAGTTTTTGTCAAGCACTTTACAAGCCTATCTCACTATTGACATCAATCGTATAAGGTAAAATACAATTTTAATCTCATTTTGTAGAAAAGGAAACTGAAATTCAGAGGGTTAGTAATCTATCTAAAGTGTCCAAACCCAGGACACTGATCTCCTGTCCCCAAACACTTAACACTACAACTGTGCTTCATCTTTCTGAAAAGACTTTGCTGTCTTCTCAAATAAAAAGAGTTCAAGTAAGGCAAAGCCAGTCTTCTCAGGTAAAGCAAGGGATTAAGTCACAGGCTAGGAATGGGGGAAGTACATGTGGAATTAAATTTCTGGAGAGGAGGTTTTAAAAAGACTTGATTTGATTCTATGAGCAAATTAAAGTACTGTTGTATCTTTGGTCCAAATGATGTAAAAAAGTGTGGAATCTAACTAACCCAACTAATCTAGGAGAGGAAAAATACCCAACTCTTGCCACCTCCAGCCTTCTACATGGGAGAAAGAAAACTCTCAACTCCAGCTTATTTTAGCCCTCCTGTTCCTCTTAAGGGGGAGGAAAATAAGAGGAGGAAAAACTTGTGAAGTTCACAGTCAAGAGGTATAGGCTCAATAAAGGACTAAGACCTAATCATAGCAATAGAGAAAGCTTCCCCTCCCCAACACTTCACCACCACATCACTAACAGCCTAACTACAGCAGTTTGGTTTACCCAGTACATCATGTCTGGTTATCAAGAAAAATTACAAGGCATACCAAAAGGCAAAAAAAAAAAAAAATCAATTTGAAGGTATAGAAGAGGCATAAGAAGCAGACATGGCAGGGATGTTGAAAATATCAGTTTGGGAATTCAAAACAACTATGATTAATATGTTAAGGGCTCTAATGGATAAATAGACAGCGCAAGAACATATGGGCAACGTAAGCAGAGAGGTGGAAAACCTTAAAAAAGAACCAAAAATAAATGCTAGAAATTCAAAATACTATAACAGAAATGAAGAATGACTTTGATGGACTTATTAATAAACTACACACAGCTAAGGAAAGAACCTCTGAGCTGGAGGATATATCAATAGAATCCTCAAAAGCTGAGAAGCAAAGAGAACAAATATTTTAAAAACACAGCAGACTATCCAAGGACTGCAAGACAACTTCCAAACAGGTTATATACACATATGGGAATACCA